>NW_027635042.1:0-38000 GCF_949748355.1 Melanostigma gelatinosum
TATTTTTTTTCCCAAAGAAACTAAAAAAATATTTTTTTTCCAAATTAACTAAAAAAAAATTTTTTTTTCCAAAGAAACTAAAAAAATATTTTTTTTTCCAAAGTAACTAAAAAAATATTTTTTTTTCCAAAGTAACTAAAAAAATATTTTTTTTTCCAAAGTAACTAAAAAAATATTTTTTTTTCCAAAGTAACTAAAAAATTTTTTTTTTCCAAAGTAACTAAAAAAATATTTTTTTTTCCAAAGTAACTAAAAAAATATTTTTTTTTCCAAAGAAACTAAAAAAATATTTTTTTTTCCAAAGTAACTAAAAAAAAATTTTTTTTTCCAAAGTAACTAAAAAAATTATTTTTTTTCCAAAGTAACTAAAAAAAATTTTTTTTTTCCAAAGTAACTAAAAAAAAAAAAATTTTCCAAAGTAACTAAAAAACAAAAAAAAATTTCCAAAGTAACTAAAAAATTATTATTTTTCCCAAAGTAACTAAAAAAATATTTTTTTTTCCAAAGTAACTAAAAAAATATTTTTTTTTCCAAAGTAACTAAAAAAATATTTTTTTTTCCAAAGTAACTAAAAAAATATTTTTTTTTCCAAAGTAACTAAAAAAAATTTTTTTTTTCCAAAGTAACTAAAAAAATATTTTTTTTTCCAAAGTAACTAAAAAAATATTTTTTTTTCCAAAGTAACTAAAAAAATATTTTTTTTTCCAAAGTAACTAAAAAAATATTTTTTTTCCAAAGTAACTAAAAAAATATTTTTTTTTCCAAAGTAACTAAAAAAATATTTTTTTTTCCAAAGTAACTAAAAAAATATTTTTTTTTCCAAAGTAACTAAAAAAATATTTTTTTTTCCAAAGTAACTAAAAAAATATTTTTTTTTCCAAAGTAACTAAAAAAATATTTTTTTTCCAAAGTAACTAAAAAAATATTTTTTTTCCAAAGTAACTAAAAAAATATTTTTTTTTCCAAAGTAACTAAAAAAATATTTTTTTTTCCAAAGTAACTAAAAAAATATTTTTTTTCCAAAGTAACTAAAAAAATATATTTTTTTCCAAAGTAACTAAAAAAATATTTTTTTTTCCAAAGTAACTAAAAAAATATTTTTTTTTCCAAAGTAACTAAAAAAATATTTTTTTTCCAAAGTAACTAAAAAAATATATTTTTTTCCAAAGTAACTAAAAAAATATTTTTTTTTCCAAAGTAACTAAAAAAATATTTTTTTTTCCAAAGTAACTAAAAAAATATTTTTTTTCCAAAGTAACTAAAAAAATATTTTTTTTTCCAAAGAACTAAAAAAATATTTTTTTTTCCAAAGTAACTAAAAAAAAAAAAAAAATTCCAAAGTAACTAAAAAAATATTTTTTTTTCCAAAATAACTAAAAAAATATTTTTTTTTCCAAAGTAACTAAAAAAATATTTTTTTTCCAAAGTAACTAAAAAAATATTTTTTTTTCCAAAGTAACTAAAAAAATATTTTTTTTCCAAAGTAACTAAAAAAATATTTTTTTTTCCAAAGTAACTAAAAAAATATTTTTTTTTCCAAAGAAACTAAAAAAATATTTTTTTTTCCAAAGTAACTAAAAAAAATATTTTTTTCCAAAGTAACTAAAAAAATATTTTTTTTTCCAAAGTAACTAAAAAAATATTTTTTTTTCCAAAGAAACTAAAAAAATATTTTTTTTTCCAAAGTAACTAAAAAAAATATTTTTTTCCAAAGTAACTAAAAAAATATTTTTTTTTCCAAAGTAACTAAAAAAATATTTTTTTTTCCAAAGAAACTAAAAAAAATATTTTTTTTTCCAAAGTAACTAAAAAATTTTTTTTTTTTCCAAAGAAACTAAAAAACAAATTTTTTTTTCCAAAGTAACTAAAAAAATATTTTCTTTTCCAAAGTAACTAAAAAAATATTTTTTTTTCCAAAGTAACTAAAAAAATATTTTTTTTTCCAAAGTAACTAAAAAAATATTTTTTTTTCCAAAGTAACTAAAAAAATATTTTTTTTCCAAAGTAACTAAAAAAATATTTTTTTTTCCAAAGTAACTAAAAAATTTTTTTTTTTTCCAAAGTAACTAAAAAAATATTTTTTTTTCCAAAGTAACTAAAAAAATATTTTTTTTTCCAAAGTAACTAAAAAAATATTTTTTTTTCCAAAGTAACTAAAAAAATATTTTTTTTTCCAAAGTAACTAAAAAAATATTTTTTTTTCCAAAGTAACTAAAAAAATATTTTTTTTTCCAAAGTAACTAAAAAAATATTTTTTTTTCCAAAGTAACTAAAAAAATATTTTTTTTTCCAAAGTAACTAAAAAAATATTTTTTTTTCCAAAGTAACTAAAAAAATATTTTTTTTTCCAAAGTAACTAAAAAAATATTTTTTTTCCAAAGTAACTAAAAAAATATTTTTTTTCCCAAAGAAACTAAAAAAATATTTTTTTTTCCAAATTAACTAAAAAAAAATTTTTTTTTCCAAAGAAACTAAAAAAATATTTTTTTTTCCAAAGTAACTAAAAAAATATTTTTTTTTCCAAAGTAACTAAAAAAATATTTTTTTTTCCAAAGTAACTAAAAAAATATTTTTTTTTCCAAAGTAACTAAAAAAATATTTTTTTTCCAAAGTAACTAAAAAAATATTTTTTTTTCCAAAGTAACTAAAAAAATATTTTTTTTTCCAAAGAAACTAAAAAAATATTTTTTTTTCCAAAGTAACTAAAAAAAAAATTTTTTTTCCAAAGTAACTAAAAAAATTTTTTTTTTTCCAAAGTAACTAAAAAAAAATTTTTTTTTCCAAAGTAACTAAAAAAAAAAAAATTTTCCAAAGTAACTAAAAAACAAAATTTTTTTTCCAAAGTAACTAAAAAATTATTATTTTTCCCAAAGTAACTAAAAAAATATTTTTTTTTCCAAAGTAACTAAAAAAATATTTTTTTTTCCAAAGTAACTAAAAAAATATTTTTTTTTCCAAAGTAACTAAAAAAATATTTTTTTTTCCAAAGTAACTAAAAAAATTTTTTTTTTTCCAAAGTAACTAAAAAAATATTTTTTTTTCCAAAGTAACTAAAAAAATATTTTTTTTTCCAAAGTAACTAAAAAAATATTTTTTTTTCCAAAGTAACTAAAAAAATATTTTTTTTTCCAAAGTAACTAAAAAAATATTTTTTTTTCCAAAGTAACTAAAAAAATATTTTTTTTTCCAAAGTAACTAAAAAAATATTTTTTTTTCCAAAGTAACTAAAAAAATATTTTTTTTTCCAAAGTAACTAAAAAAATATTTTTTTTTCCAAAGTAACTAAAAAAATATTTTTTTTTCCAAAGTAACTAAAAAAATATTTTTTTTCCAAAGTAACTAAAAAAATATTTTTTTTTCCAAAGAACTAAAAAAATATATTTTTTTCCAAAGTAACTAAAAAAAAAAAAAATTTCCAAAGTAACTAAAAAAATATTTTTTTTTCCAAAATAACTAAAAAAATATTTTTTTTTCCAAAGTAACTAAAAAAATATTTTTTTTCCAAAGTAACTAAAAAAATATTTTTTTTTCCAAAGTAACTAAAAAAATATTTTTTTTCCAAAGTAACTAAAAAAATATTTTTTTTTCCAAAGTAACTAAAAAAATATTTTTTTTTCCAAAGAAACTAAAAAAATATTTTTTTTTCCAAAGTAACTAAAAAAAATATTTTTTTCCAAAGTAACTAAAAAAATATTTTTTTTTCCAAAGTAACTAAAAAAATATTTTTTTTTCCAAAGAAACTAAAAAAAATATTTTTTTTTCCAAAGTAACTAAAAATTTTTTTTTTTTTCCAAAGAAACTAAAAAACAAATTTTTTTTTCCAAAGTAACTAAAAAAATATTTTTTTTTCCAAAGTAACTAAAAAAATATTTTTTTTTCCAAAGTAACTAAAAAAATATTTTTTTTTCCAAAGTAACTAAAAAAATATTTTTTTTTCCAAAGTAACTAAAAAAATATTTTTTTTTCCAAAGTAACTAAAAAATTTTTTTTTTTTCCAAAGTAACTAAAAAAAATTTTTTTTTTCCAAAGTAACTAAAAAAATATTTTTTTTTCCAAAGTAACTAAAAAAATATTTTTTTTTCCAAAGTAACTAAAAAAATATTTTTTTTTCCAAAGTAACTAAAAAAATATTTTTTTTTCCAAAGTAACTAAAAAAATATTTTTTTTTCCAAAGTAACTAAAAAAATATTTTTTTTTCCAAAGTAACTAAAAAAATATTTTTTTTTCCAAAGTAACTAAAAAAATATTTTTTTTTCCAAAGTAACTAAAAAAATATTTTTTTTTCCAAAGTAACTAAAAAAATATTTTTTTTCCAAAGTAACTAAAAAAATATTTTTTTTTCCAAAGAACTAAAAAAATATTTTTTTTTCCAAAGTAACTAAAAAAAAAAAAAATTTCCAAAGTAACTAAAAAAATATTTTTTTTTCCAAAATAACTAAAAAAATATTTTTTTTTCCAAAGTAACTAAAAAAATATTTTTTTTCCAAAGTAACTAAAAAAATATTTTTTTTTCCAAAGTAACTAAAAAAATATTTTTTTTCCAAAGTAACTAAAAAAATATTTTTTTTTCCAAAGTAACTAAAAAAATATTTTTTTTTCCAAAGAAACTAAAAAAATATTTTTTTTTCCAAAGTAACTAAAAAAAATATTTTTTTCCAAAGTAACTAAAAAAATATTTTTTTTTCCAAAGTAACTAAAAAAATATTTTTTTTCCAAAGAAACTAAAAAAAATATTTTTTTTTCCAAAGTAACTAAAAATTTATTTTTTTTTCCAAAGAAACTAAAAAAATATTTTTTTTTCCAAAGTAACTAAAAAAATATTTTTTTTTCCAAAGTAACTAAAAAAATATTTTTTTTTCCAAAGTAACTAAAAAAATATTTTTTTTTCCAAAGTAACTAAAAAAATATTTTTTTTTCCAAAGAAACTAAAAAAATATTTTTTTTCCCAAAGTAACTAAAAAAATATTTTTTTTTCCAAAGTAACTAAAAAAATATTTTTTTTCCCAAAGAAACTAAAAAAATATTTTTTTTTCCAAATTAACTAAAAAAAAATTTTTTTTTCCAAAGAAACTAAAAAAATATTTTTTTTTCCAAAGTAACTAAAAAAATATTTTTTTTCCCAAAGTAACTAAAAAAATATTTTTTTTTCCAAAGTAACTAAAAAAATATTTTTTTTTCCAAAGTAACTAAAAAAATATTTTTTTTTCCAAAGTAACTAAAAAAATATTTTTTTTCCCAAAGAAACTAAAAAAATATTTTTTTTTCCAAATTAACTAAAAAAATATTTTTTTTTCCAAAGTAACTAAAAAAATATTTTTTTTTCCAAAGTAACTAAAAAAATATTTTTTTTCCAAAGTAACTAAAAAAATATTTTTTTTTCCAAAATAACTAAAAAAATATTTTTTTTTCCAAAGTAACTAAAAAAATATTTTTTTTCCAAAGTAACTAAAAAAATATTTTTTTTCCAAAGTAACTAAAAAAATATTTTTTTTTCCAAAGTAACTAAAAAAATATATTTTTTTTCCAAAGAAACTAAAAAAATATTTTTTTTTCCAAAGTAACTAAAAAAAATATTTTTTTCCAAAGTAACTAAAAAAATATTTTTTTTTCCAAAGTAACTAAAAAAATTTTTTTTTTTCCAAAGTAACTAAAAAAATATTTTTTTTTCCAAAGTAACTAAAAAAATATTTTTTTTTCCAAAGTAACTAAAAAAATATTTTTTTTTCCAAAGTAACTAAAAAAATATTTTTTTTTCCAAAGTAACTAAAAAAATATTTTTTTTTCCAAAGTAACTAAAAAAATATTTTTTTTTCCAAAGTAACTAAAAAAATATTTTTTTTTCCAAAGTAACTAAAAAAATATTTTTTTTTCCAAAGTAACTAAAAAAATATTTTTTTTTCCAAAGTAACTAAAAAAATATTTTTTTTCCAAAGTAACTAAAAAAATATATTTTTTTCCAAAGAACTAAAAAAATATTTTTTTTTCCAAAGTAACTAAAAAAAAAAAAAATTTCCAAAGTAACTAAAAAAATATTTTTTTTTCCAAAATAACTAAAAAAATATTTTTTTTTCCAAAGTAACTAAAAAAATATTTTTTTTCCAAAGTAACTAAAAAAATATTTTTTTTCCAAAGTAACTAAAAAAATATTTTTTTTTCCAAAGTAACTAAAAAAATATTTTTTTTTCCAAAGTAACTAAAAAAATATTTTTTTTTCCAAAGTAACTAAAAAAATATTTTTTTTTCCAAAGTAACTAAAAAAATATTTTTTTTTCCAAAGTAACTAAAAAAATATTTTTTTTTCCAAAGTAACTAAAAAAATATTTTTTTTTCCAAAGTAACTAAAAAAATATTTTTTTTTCCAAAGTAACTAAAAAAATATTTTTTTTTCCAAAGTAACTAAAAAAATATTTTTTTTTCCAAAGTAACTAAAAAAATATTTTTTTTTCCAAAGTAACTAAAAAAATATTTTTTTTTCCAAAGTAACTAAAAAAATATTTTTTTTTCCAAAGTAACTAAAAAAATATTTTTTTTTCCAAAGTAACTAAAAAAATATTTTTTTTTCCAAAGTAACTAAAAAAATATTTTTTTTCCAAAGTAACTAAAAAAATATTTTTTTTTCCAAAGAACTAAAAAAATATTTTTTTTTCCAAAGTAACTAAAAAAAAAAAAAAATTTCCAAAGTAACTAAAAAAATATTTTTTTTTCCAAAATAACTAAAAAAATATTTTTTTTTCCAAAGTAACTAAAAAAATATTTTTTTTCCAAAGTAACTAAAAAAATATTTTTTTTTCCAAAGTAACTAAAAAAATATTTTTTTTTCCAAAGTAACTAAAAAAATATTTTTTTTTCCAAAGTAACTAAAAAAATATTTTTTTTTCCAAAGAAACTAAAAAAATATTTTTTTTTCCAAAGTAACTAAAAAAAATATTTTTTTCCAAAGTAACTAAAAAAATATTTTTTTTTCCAAAGTAACTAAAAAAATATTTTTTTTTCCAAAGAAACTAAAAAAATATTTTTTTTTCCAAAGTAACTAAAAAAATATTTTTTTTTCCAAAGTAACTAAAAAAATATTTTTTTTCCCAAAGAAACTAAAAAAATATTTTTTTTTCCAAATTAACTAAAAAAAAATTTTTTTTTCCAAAGAAACTAAAAAAATATTTTTTTTTCCAAAGTAACTAAAAAAATATTTTTTTTTCCAAAGTAACTAAAAAAATATTTTTTTTTCCAAAGTAACTAAAAAAATATTTTTTTTTCCAAAGTAACTAAAAAAATATTTTTTTTCCAAAGTAACTAAAAAAATATTTTTTTTTCCAAAGTAACTAAAAAAATATTTTTTTTTCCAAAGAAACTAAAAAAATATTTTTTTTTCCAAAGTAACTAAAAAAAAAATTTTTTTCCA
Source organism: Melanostigma gelatinosum (assembly GCF_949748355.1). Classification (NCBI taxonomy): domain Eukaryota; kingdom Metazoa; phylum Chordata; class Actinopteri; order Perciformes; family Zoarcidae; genus Melanostigma; species Melanostigma gelatinosum. The sequence goes on from NW_027635042.1 coordinate 7,400, forward strand.
AAGTAACTAAAAAAAATTTTTTTTTTCCAAAGTAACTAAAAAAAAAAATTTTTTTCCAAAGTAACTAAAAAAAAAAAAAATTTTCCAAAGTAACTAAAAAACAAATTTTTTTTTCCAAAGTAACTAAAAAATTATTATTTTTCCCAAAGTAACTAAAAAAATATTTTTTTTTCCAAAGTAACTAAAAAAATATTTTTTTTTCCAAAGTAACTAAAAAAATATTTTTTTTTCCAAAGTAACTAAAAAAATATTTTTTTTTCCAAAGTAACTAAAAAAATATTTTTTTTTCCAAAGTAACTAAAAAAATATTTTTTTTTCCAAAGTAACTAAAAAAATATTTTTTTTTCCAAAGTAACTAAAAAAATATTTTTTTTTCCAAAGTAACTAAAAAAATATTTTTTTTTCCAAAGTAACTAAAAAAATATTTTTTTTTCCAAAGTAACTAAAAAAATATTTTTTTTTCCAAAGTAACTAAAAAAATATTTTTTTTTCCAAAGTAACTAAAAAAATATTTTTTTTTCCAAAGTAACTAAAAAAATATTTTTTTTTCCAAAGTAACTAAAAAAATATTTTTTTTTCCAAAGTAACTAAAAAAATATTTTTTTTCCAAAGTAACTAAAAAAATATTTTTTTTTCCAAAGAACTAAAAAAATATTTTTTTTTCCAAAGTAACTAAAAAAAAAAAAAAATTTCCAAAGTAACTAAAAAAATATTTTTTTTTCCAAAATAACTAAAAAAAATTTTTTTTTTCCAAAGTAACTAAAAAAATATTTTTTTTCCAAAGTAACTAAAAAAATATTTTTTTTTCCAAAGTAACTAAAAAAATATTTTTTTTTCCAAAGAAACTAAAAAAATATTTTTTTTTCCAAAGTAACTAAAAAAAATATTTTTTTCCAAAGTAACTAAAAAAATATTTTTTTTTCCAAAGTAACTAAAAAAATATTTTTTTTTCCAAAGAAACTAAAAAAAATATTTTTTTTTCCAAAGTAACTAAAAATTTTTTTTTTTTTCCAAAGAAACTAAAAAAATATTTTTTTTTCCAAAGTAACTAAAAAAATATTTTTTTTTCCAAAGTAACTAAAAAAATATTTTTTTTTCCAAAGTAACTAAAAAAATATTTTTTTTTCCAAAGTAACTAAAAAAATATTTTTTTTTCCAAAGAAACTAAAAAAATATTTTTTTTCCCAAAGTAACTAAAAAAATATTTTTTTTTCCAAAGTAACTAAAAAAATTTTTTTTTCCCAAAGAAACTAAAAAAATATTTTTTTTTCCAAATTAACTAAAAAAAAAAATTTTTTCCAAAGAAACTAAAAAAATATTTTTTTTTCCAAAGTAACTAAAAAAATATTTTTTTTTCCAAAGTAACTAAAAAAATATTTTTTTTTCCAAAGTAACTAAAAAAATATTTTTTTTTCCAAAGTAACTAAAAAAATATTTTTTTTCCAAAGTAACTAAAAAAATATTTTTTTTTCCAAAGTAACTAAAAAAATATTTTTTTTTCCAAAGAAACTAAAAAAATATTTTTTTTTCCAAAGTAACTAAAAAAATATTTTTTTTTCCAAAGTAACTAAAAAAATATTTTTTTTCCAAAGTAACTAAAAAAATATTTTTTTTTCCAAAATAACTAAAAAAATATTTTTTTTTCCAAAGTAACTAAAAAAATATTTTTTTTCCAAAGTAACTAAAAAAATATTTTTTTTTCCAAAGTAACTAAAAAAATATTTTTTTTTCCAAAGTAACTAAAAAAATATTTTTTTTTCCAAAGTAACTAAAAAAATATTTTTTTTTCCAAAGAAACTAAAAAAATATTTTTTTTTCCAAAGTAACTAAAAAAAATATTTTTTTCCAAAGTAACTAAAAAAATATTTTTTTTTCCAAAGTAACTAAAAAAATATTTTTTTTTCCAAAGTAACTAAAAAAATATTTTTTTTTCCAAAGTAACTAAAAAAATATTTTTTTTTCCAAAGTAACTAAAAAAATATTTTTTTTTCCAAAGTAACTAAAAAAATATATTTTTTTCCAAAGTAACTAAAAAAATATTTTTTTTTCCAAAGTAACTAAAAAAATATATTTTTTTCCAAAGTAACTAAAAAAATATTTTTTTTTCAAAAGTAACTAAAAAAATATTTTTTTTTCCAAAGTAACTAAAAAAATATTTTTTTTTCCAAAGTAACTAAAAAAATATTTTTTTTTCCAAAGTAACTAAAAAAATATTTTTTTTTCCAAAGTAACTAAAAAAATATTTTTTTTCCAAAGTAACTAAAAAAAATATTTTTTTTTCCAAAGTAACTAAAAAAATATTTTTTTTTCCAAAGTAACTAAAAAAATATTTTTTTTTCCAAAGTAACTAAAAAAATATTTTTTTTTCCAAAGTAACTAAAAAATTTTTTTTTTTTCCAAAGTAACTAAAAAAATATTTTTTTTTCCAAAGTAACTAAAAAAATATTTTTTTTTCCAAAGTAACTAAAAAAATATTTTTTTTTCCAAAGTAACTAAAAAAATATTTTTTTTTCCAAAGTAACTAAAAAAATATTTTTTTTTCCAAAGTAACTAAAAAAATATTTTTTTTTCCAAAGTAACTAAAAAAATATTTTTTTTTCCAAAGTAACTAAAAAAATATTTTTTTTTCCAAAGTAACTAAAAAAATATTTTTTTTCCAAAGTAACTAAAAAAATATTTTTTTTTCCAAAGAACTAAAAAAATATTTTTTTTTCCAAAGTAACTAAAAAAAAAAGAAAATTTCCAAAGTAACTAAAAAAATATTTTTTTTTCCAAAATAACTAAAAAAATATTTTTTTTTCCAAAGTAACTAAAAAAATATTTTTTTTCCAAAGTAACTAAAAAAATATTTTTTTTTCCAAAGTAACTAAAAAAATATTTTTTTTTCCAAAGTAACTAAAAAAATATTTTTTTTTCCAAAGTAACTAAAAAAATATTTTTTTTTCCAAAGAAACTAAAAAAATATTTTTTTTTCCAAAGTAACTAAAAAATATATTTTTTTCCAAAGTAACTAAAAAAATATTTTTTTTTCCAAAGTAACTAAAAAAATATTTTTTTTTCCAAAGAAACTAAAAAATATATTTTTTTTTTCCAAAGTAACTAAAAAAATTTTTTTTTTTCCAAAGAAACTAAAAAAAATTTTTTTTTTCCAAAGTAACTAAAAAAATATTTTTTTTTCCAAAGTAACTAAAAAAATATTTTTTTTTCCAAAGTAACTAAAAAAATATTTTTTTTTCCAAAGAAACTAAAAAAATATTTTTTTTCCCAAAGTAACTAAAAAAATATTTTTTTTTCCAAAGTAACTAAAAAAATATTTTTTTCCCAAAGAAACTAAAAAAATATTTTTTTTTCCAAATTAACTAAAAAAAAATTTTTTTTTCCAAAGAAACTAAAAAAATATTTTTTTTTCCAAAGTAACTAAAAAAATATTTTTTTTTCCAAAGTAACTAAAAAAATATTTTTTTTTCCAAAGTAACTAAAAAAATATTTTTTTTTCCAAAGTAACTAAAAAAATATTTTTTTTCCAAAGTAACTAAAAAAATATTTTTTTTTCCAAAGTAACTAAAAAAATATTTTTTTTTCCAAAGAAACTAAAAAAATATTTTTTTTTCCAAAGTAACTAAAAAAATATTTTTTTTTCCAAAGTAACTAAAAAAATATTTTTTTTTCCAAAGTAACTAAAAAAATATTTTTTTTCCCAAAGAAACTAAAAAAATATTTTTTTTTCCAAATTAACTAAAAAAATATTTTTTTTCCAAAGAAACTAAAAAAATATATTTTTTTCCAAAGTAACTAAAAAAATATTTATTTTTCCAAAGTAACTAAAAAAATATTTTTTTTTCCAAAGTAACTAAAAAAATATTTTTTTTTCCAAAGTAACTAAAAAAATATTTTTTTTCCAAAGTAACAAAAAAAATATTTTTTTTCCAAAGTAACTAAAAAAATATTTTTTTTTCCAAAGTAACTAAAAAAATATTTTTTTTTCCAAAATAACTAAAAAAATATTTTTTTTTCCAAAGTAACTAAAAAAATATTTTTTTTTCCAAAGTAACTAAAAAAGTAACTTTTTTTCCAAAGTAACTAAAAAAATATTTTTTTTTCCAAAGTAACTAAAAAAATATTTTTTTTTCCAAAGTAACTAAAAAAATATTTTTTTTCCAAAGTAACTAAAAAAATATTTTTTTTCCCAAAGTAACTAAAAAAATATTTTTTTTTCCAAAGTAACTAAAAAAATATTTTTTTTTCCAAAGTAACTAAAAAAATATTTTTTTTTCCAAAGTAACTAAAAAATATATTTTTTTTTTCCAAAGTAACTAAAAAAATATTTTTTTTTCCAAAGTAACTAAAAAAATATTTTTTTTTCCAAAGTAACTAAAAAAATATATTTTTTTCCAAAGTAACTAAAAAAATATTTTTTTTTCCAAAGTAACTAAAAAAAATATATTTTTTTCCAAAGTAACTAAAAAAATATTTATTTTTCCAAAGTAACTAAAAAAATATTTTTTTTCCCAAAGTAACTAAAAAAATATTTTTTTTTCCAAAGAAACTAAAAAAATATTTTTTTTTCCAAAGTAACTAAAAAAATATTTTTTTTTCCAAAGTAACTAAAAAAATATTTTTTTTTCCAAAGTAACTAAAAAAATATTTTTTTTCCAAAGAAACTAAAAAAAAAATTTTTTTTCCAAAGTAACTAAAAAAATATTTATATTTCCAAAGTAACTAAAAAAATATTTTTTTTTCCAAAGTAACTAAAAAAATATTTTTTTTTCCAAAGTAACTAAAAAAATATTTTTTTTTCCAAAGTAACTAAAAAAATATTTTTTTTTCCAAAGTAACTAAAAAAATATTTTTTTTCCAAAGAAACTAAAAAAAAATTTTTTTTTCCAAAGTAACTAAAAAAATATTTATATTTCCAAAGTAACTAAAAAAATATTTTTTTTTCCAAAGTAACTAAAAAAATATTTTTTTTTCCAAAGTAACTAAAAAAATATTTTTTTTCCAAAGTAACTAAAAAAATATTTTTTTTCCAAAGTAACTAAAAAAATATTTTTTTTCCAAAGTAACTAAAAAATTTTTTTTTTTTCCAAAGAAACTAAAAAAAAATTTTTTTTTCCAAAGTAACTAAAAAAATATTTTTTTTTCCAAAGTAACTAAAAAAATTTTTTTTTTCCAAAGTAACTAAAAAAATATTTTTTTTTCCAAAGTAACTAAAAAAATATTTTTTTTTCCAAAGTAACTAAAAAAATATTTTTTTTTCCAAAGTAACTAAAAAAATATTTTTTTTTCCAAAGAAACTAAAAAAATATTTTTTTTTCCAAAGTAACTAAAAAAAAATTTTTTTTTCCAAAGAAACTAAAAAAAAAAAATTTTTTCCAAAGTAACTAAAAAAAAAATTTTTTTTCCAAAGTAACTAAAAAAATATTTTTTTTTCCAAAGAAACTAAAAAAATATTTTTTTTTCCAAAGTAACTAAAATTTTTTTTTTTTTTCCAAAGTAACTAAAAAATTATTTTTTTTCCCAAAGTAACTAAAAAAATATTTTTTTTTCCAAAGTAACTAAAAAAATATTTTTTTTTCCAAAGTAACTAAAAAAATATTTTTTTTTTCCAAAGTAACTAAAAAAATATTTTTTTTTCCAAAGTAACTAAAAAAATATTTTTTTTTCCAAAGTAACTAAAAAAATATTTTTTTTTCCAAAGTAACTAAAAAAATATTTTTTTTTCCAAAGAAACTAAAAAAATATTTTTTTTTCCAAAGAAACTAAAAAAATTTTTTTTTTCCAAAGTAACTAAAAAAATATTTTTTTTTCCAAAGTAACTAAAAAAATATTTTTTTTTCCAAAGAAACTAAAAAAATATTTTTTTTTCCAAAGTAACTAAAAAAATATTTTTTTTTCCAAAGTAACTAAAAAAATATTTTTTTTTCCAAAGTAACTAAAAAAATATTTTTTTTTCCAAAGAAACTAAAAAAATATTTTTTTTTCCAAAGTAACTAAAAAAATATTTTTTTTTCCAAAGTAACTAAAAAAATATTTTTTTTTCCAAAGTAACTAAAAAAATATTTTTTTTTCCAAAGTAACTAAAAAAATATTTTTTTTTCCAAAGAAACTAAAAAAATATTTTTTTTTCCAAAGTAACTAAAAAAAATATTTTTTTCCAAAGTAACTAAAAAAAATTTTTTTTTTCCAAAGTAACTAAAAAAATATTTTTTTTTCCAAAGAAACTAAAAAAAATATTTTTTTTTTCCAAAGTAACTAAAAAATTTTTTTTTTTTCCAAAGAAACTAAAAAAATATTTTTTTTTCCAAAGAAACTAAAAAAATATTTTTTTTTCCAAAGTAACTAAAAAAATATTTTTTTTTCCAAAGTAACTAAAAAAATATTTTTTTTTCCAAAGTAACTAAAAAAATTTTTTTTTTTCCAAAGTAACTAAAAAAATTTTTTTTTTCCAAAGTAACTAAAAAAATATTTTTTTTTCCAAAGTAACTAAAAAAATATTTTTTTCCCAAAGAAACTAAAAAAATATTTTTTTCCCAAAGAAACTAAAAAAATATTTTTTTTTCCAAAGTAACTAAAAAAAAATTTTTTTTTCCAAAGTAACTAAAAAAATATTTTTTTTTCCAAAGTAACTAAAAAAATATTTTTTTTTCCAAAGAAACTAAAAAAATATTTTTTTTTCCAAAGTAACTAAAAAAATATTTTTTTTTCCAAAGTAACTAAAAAAATATTTTTTTTCCCAAAGAAACTAAAAAAATATTTTTTTTTCCAAATTAACTAAAAAAAAATTTTTTTTCCAAAGAAACTAAAAAAATATTTTTTTTTCCAAAGTAACTAAAAAAATATTTTTTTTTCCAAAGTAACTAAAAAAATATTTTTTTTTCCAAAGTAACTAAAAAAATTTTTTTTTTCCAAAGTAACTAAAAAAATTTTTTTTTTCCAAAGTAACTAAAAAAATATTTTTTTTTCCAAAGTAACTAAAAAAATATTTTTTTCCCAAAGAAACTAAAAAAATATTTTTTTTTCCAAAGTAACTAAAAAAATATTTTTTTTTCCAAAGTAACTAAAAAAATATATTTTTTTTCCAAAGTAACTAAAAAAATATTTTTTTCCCAAAGAAACTAAAAAAATATTTTTTTTTCCAAATTAACTAAAAAAATATTTTTTTTCCAAAGAAACTAAAAAAATATATTTTTTTCCAAAGTAACTAAAAAAATATTTATTTTTCCAAAGTAACTAAAAAAATATTTTTTTTTCCAAAGTAACTAAAAAAATATATTTTTTTCCAAAGTAACTAAAAAAATATTTTTTTCCAAAGTAACAAAAAAAATATTTTTTTTCCAAAGTAACTAAAAAAATATTTTTTTTTCCAAAGTAACTAAAAAAATATTTTTTTTTCCAAAGAAACTAAAAAAATATTTTTTTTTCCAAAGTAACTAAAAAAATATTTATATTTCCAAAGTAACTAAAAAAATATTTTTTTTTCCAAAGTAACTAAAAAAATATTTTTTTTTCCAAAGTAACTAAAAAAATATTTTTTTTTCCAAAGTAACTAAAAAAATATTTTTTTTTCCAAAGTAACTAAAAAAATATTTTTTTTCCAAAGAAACTAAAAAAAAATTTTTTTTTCCAAAGTAACTAAAAAAATATTTTTTTTTCCAAAGAAACTAAAAAAATATTTTTTTTTCCAAAGAAACTAAAAAAATTTTTTTTTCCAAAGTAACTAAAAAAATATTTTTTTTTCCAAAGTAACTAAAAAAATTTTTTTTTTTCCAAAGAAACTAAAAAAATATTTTTTTTTCCAAAGTAACTAAAAAAATATTTTTTTTTCCAAAGTAACTAAAAAAATTTTTTTTTTTCCAAAGTAACTAAAAAAATATTTTTTTTTCCAAAGAAACTAAAAAAATATTTTTTTTTCCAAAGTAACTAAAAAAATATTTTTTTTTCCAAAGTAACTAAAAAAATATTTTTTTTTCCAAAGTAACTAAAAAAATATTTTTTTTTCCAAAGTAACTAAAAAAATATTTTTTTTTCCAAAGTAACTAAAAAAATATTTTTTTTTCCAAAGAAACTAAAAAAATATTTTTTTTTCCAAAGTAACTAAAAAAAATATTTTTTTCCAAAGTAACTAAAAAAAATTTTTTTTTTCCAAAGTAACTAAAAAAATTTTTTTTTTTCCAAAGAAACTAAAAAAAATATTTTTTTTTTCCAAAGTAACTAAAAAATTTTTTTTTTTTCCAAAGAAACTAAAAAAATATTTTTTTTTCCAAAGTAACTAAAAAAATATTTTTTTTTCCAAAGTAACTAAAAAAATATTTTTTTTTCCAAAGTAACTAAAAAAATATTTTTTTTTCCAAAGTAACTAAAAAAATATTTTTTTTTCCAAAGAAACTAAAAAAATATTTTTTTTTCCAAAGTAACTAAAAAAATATTTTTTTTTCCAAAGTAACTAAAAAAATATTTTTTTTCCCAAAGAAACTAAAAAAATATATTTTTTTTCCAAATTAACTAAAAAAAAATTTTTTTTCCAAAGAAACTAAAAAAATATTTTTTTTTCCAAAGTAACTAAAAAAATATTTTTTTTTCCAAAGTAACTAAAAAAATATTTTTTTTTCCAAAGTAACTAAAAAAAATTTTTTTTTTCCAAAGTAACTAAAAAAAATTTTTTTTTCCAAAGTAACTAAAAAAATATTTTTTTTTCCAAAGTAACTAAAAAAATATTTTTTTCCCAAAGAAACTAAAAAAATATTTTTTTTTCCAAAGTAACTAAAAAAATATTTTTTTTTCCAAAGTAACTAAAAAAATATATTTTTTTTCCAAAGTAACTAAAAAAATATTTTTTTCCCAAAGAAACTAAAAAAATATTTTTTTTCCAAATTAACTAAAAAAATATTTTTTTTCCAAAGAAACTAAAAAAATATATTTTTTTCCAAAGTAACTAAAAAAATATTTATTTTTCCAAAGTAACTAAAAAAATATTTTTTTTTCCAAAGTAACTAAAAAAATATATTTTTTTCCAAAGTAACTAAAAAAATATTTTTTTCCAAAGTAACAAAAAAAATATTTTTTTTCCAAAGTAACTAAAAAAATATTTTTTTTTCCAAAGTAACTAAAAAATTATTTTTTTTCCCAAAGTAACTAAAAAAATATTTTTTTTTCCAAAGTAACTAAAAAAATATTTTTTTTTCCAAAGTAACTAAAAAAATATATTTTTTTTCCAAAGTAACTAAAAAAATATTTTTTTTTCCAAAGTAACTAAAAAAATATTTTTTTTCCAAAGTAACTAAAAAAATATATTTTTTTCCAAAGTAACTAAAAAAATATTTTTTTTTCCAAAGAAACTAAAAAAATATTTTTTTTTCCAAAGTAACTAAAAAAATATTTTTTTTCCAAAGTAACTAAAAAAATATTTTTTTTTCCAAAGTAACTAAAAAAATATTTTTTTTTCCAAAGAAACTAAAAAAATATTTTTTTTTCCAAAGTAACTAAAAAAAAAATTGTTTTTCCAAAGAAACTAAAAAAAATAATTTTTTTCCAAAGTAACTAAAAAAATATTTTTTTTTCCAAAGTAACTAAAAAAATATTTTTTTTTCCAAAGTAACTAAAAAAATATTTTTTTTTCCAAAGTAACTAAAAAAATATTTTTTTTTCCAAAGAAACTAAAAAAATATTTTTTTTTCCAAAGTAACTAAAAAAAAAATTGTTTTTCCAAAGAAACTAAAAAAAATAATTTTTTTCCAAAGTAACTAAAAAAATATTTTTTTTTCCAAAGTAACTAAAAAAATATTTTTTTTTCCAAAGTAACTAAAAAAATATTTTTTTCCCCAAAGTAATTAAAAAAATATTTTTTTTCCAAAGTAACTAAAAAAATATTTTTTTTTCCAAAGTAACTAAAAAATTTTTTTTTTTTCCAAAGTAACTAAAAAAATATTTTTTTTCCAAAGTAACTAAAAAAATATTTTTTTTTCCAAAGTAACTAAAAAAATATTTTTTTCCCAAAGAAACTAAAAAAATATTTTTTTTTCCAAAGTAACTAAAAAAATATTTTTTTTTCCAAAGTAACTAAAAAAATATATTTTTTTTCCAAAGTAACTAAAAAAATATTTTTTTCCCAAAGAAACTAAAAAAATATTTTTTTTTCCAAATTAACTAAAAAAATATTTTTTTTCCAAAGAAACTAAAAAAATATATTTTTTTCCAAAGTAACTAAAAAAATATTTATTTTTCCAAAGTAACTAAAAAAATATTTTTTTTTCCAAAGTAACTAAAAAAATATATTTTTTTCCAAAGTAACTAAAAAAATATTTTTTTCCAAAGTAACAAAAAAAATATTTTTTTTCCAAAGTAACTAAAAAAATATTTTTTTTTCCAAAGTAACTAAAAAATTATTTTTTTTCCCAAAGTAACTAAAAAAATATTTTTTTTTCCAAAGTAACTAAAAAAATATTTTTTTTTCCAAAGTAACTAAAAAAATATATTTTTTTTCCAAAGTAACTAAAAAAATATTTTTTTTTCCAAAGTAACTAAAAAAATATTTTTTTTTTCCAAAGTAACTAAAAAAATATTTTTTTTCCAAAGTAACTAAAAAAATATTTTTTTTTCCAAAGTAACTAAAAAAATATTTTTTTCCCAAAGAAACTAAAAAAATATTTTTTTTTCCAAAGTAACTAAAAAAATATATTTTTTTCCAAAGTAACTAAAAAAAATTTTTTTTTTCCAAAGTAACTAAAAAAATATTTTTTTTTCCAAAGAAACTAAAAAAAATATTTTTTTTTTCCAAAGTAACTAAAAAATTTTTTTTTTTTCCAAAGAAACTAAAAAAATATTTTTTTTTCCAAAGTAACTAAAAAAATATTTTTTTTTCCAAAGTAACTAAAAAAATATTTTTTTTTCCAAAGTAACTAAAAAAATATTTTTTTTTCCAAAGTAACTAAAAAAATATTTTTTTTTCCAAAGAAACTAAAAAAATATTTTTTTTTCCAAAGTAACTAAAAAAATATTTTTTTTTCCAAAGTAACTAAAAAAATATTTTTTTTCCCAAAGAAACTAAAAAAATATTTTTTTTTCCAAATTAACTAAAAAAAATTTTTTTTTCCAAAGAAACTAAAAAAATATTTTTTTTTCCAAAGTAACTAAAAAAATATTTTTTTTTCCAAAGTAACTAAAAAAATATTTTTTTTTCCAAAGTAACTAAAAAAATTTTTTTTTTTCCAAAGTAACTAAAAAAATATTTTTTTTCCAAAGTAACTAAAAAAATATTTTTTTTTCCAAAGTAACTAAAAAAATATTTTTTTCCCAAAGAAACTAAAAAAATATTTTTTTTTCCAAAGTAACTAAAAAAATATTTTTTTTTCCAAAGTAACTAAAAAAATATATTTTTTTTCCAAAGTAACTAAAAAAATATTTTTTTCCCAAAGAAACTAAAAAAATATTTTTTTTTCCAAAGTAACTAAAAAAATATTTTTTTTTCCAAAGAAACTAAAAAAATATTTTTTTTTCCAAAGTAACTAAAAAAAATATTTTTTTCCAAAGTAACTAAAAAAATATTTTTTTTTCCAAAGTAACTAAAAAAATATTTTTTTTTCCAAAGAAACTAAAAAATATATTTTTTTTTTCCAAAGTAACTAAAATTTTTTTTTTTTTTCCAAAGAAACTAAAAAAATATTTTTTTTTCCAAAGTAACTAAAAAAATATTTTTTTTTCCAAAGTAACTAAAAAAATATTTTTTTTTCCAAAGTAACTAAAAAAATATTTTTTTTTCCAAAGTAACTAAAAAAATATTTTTTTTTCCAAAGAAACTAAAAAAATATTTTTTTTTCCAAAGTAACTAAAAAAATATTTTTTTTTCCAAAGTAACTAAAAAAATATTTTTTTTCCCAAAGAAACTAAAAAAATATTTTTTTTTCCAAATTAACTAAAAAAATTTTTTTTTTCCAAAGAAACTAAAAAAATATTTTTTTTTCCAAAGTAACTAAAAAAATATTTTTTTTTCCAAAGTAACTAAAAAAATATTTTTTTTTCCAAAGTAACTAAAAAATTTTTTTTTTTTCCAAAGTAACTAAAAAAATATTTTTTTTCCAAAGTAACTAAAAAAATATTTTTTTTTCCAAAGTAACTAAAAAAATATTTGTTTCCCAAAGAAACTAAAAAAATATTTTTTTTTCCAAAGTAACTAAAAAAATATTTTTTTTTCCAAAGTAACTAAAAAAATATATTTTTTTTCCAAAGTAACTAAAAAAATATTTTTTTCCCAAAGAAACTAAAAAAATATTTTTTTTTCCAAATTAACTAAAAAAATATTTTTTTTCCAAAGAAACTAAAAAAATATATTTTTTTCCAAAGTAACTAAAAAAATATTTATTTTTCCAAAGTAACTAAAAAAATATTTTTTTTTCCAAAGTAACTAAAAAAATATATTTTTTTCCAAAGTAACTAAAAAAATATTTTTTTCCAAAGTAACAAAAAAAATATTTTTTTTCCAAAGTAACTAAAAAAATATTTTTTTTTCCAAAGTAACTAAAAAATTATTTTTTTTCCCAAAGTAACTAAAAAAATATTTTTTTTTCCAAAGTAACTAAAAAAATATTTTTTTTTCCAAAGTAACTAAAAAAATATATTTTTTTTCCAAAGTAACTAAAAAAATATTTTTTTTTCCAAAGTAACTAAAAAAATATTTTTTTTTCCAAAGTAACTAAAAAAATATTTTTTTTTCCAAAGTAACTAAAAAAATATTTTTTTTTCCAAAGAAACTAAAAAAATATTTTTTTTTCCAAAGTAACTAAAAAAATTTTTTTTTTCCAAAGTAACTAAAAAAATATTTTTTTTTCCAAAGTAACTAAAAAAATATTTTTTTTTCCAAAGAAACTAAAAAAATATTTTTTTTTCCAAAGTAACTAAAAAAAAAATTGTTTTTCCAAAGAAACTAAAAAAAATAATTTTTTTCCAAAGTAACTAAAAAAATATTTTTTTTTCCAAAGTAACTAAAAAAATATTTTTTTTTCCAAAGTAACTAAAAAAATATTTTTTTTTCCAAAGTAACTAAAAAAATATTTTTTTTTCCAAAGAAACTAAAAAAATATTTTTTTTTCCAAAGTAACTAAAAAAATATATTTTTTTCCAAAGTAACTAAAAAAATATTTTTTTCCAAAGTAACAAAAAAAATATTTTTTTTCCAAAGTAACTAAAAAAATATTTTTTTTTCCAAAGTAACTAAAAAATTATTTTTTTTCCCAAAGTAACTAAAAAAATATTTTTTTTTCCAAAGTAACTAAAAAAATATTTTTTTTTCCAAAGTAACTAAAAAAATATATTTTTTTTCCAAAGTAACTAAAAAAATATTTTTTTTTCCAAAGTAACTAAAAAAATATTTTTTTTTCCAAAGTAACTAAAAAAATATTTTTTTTTCCAAAGTAACTAAAAAAATATTTTTTTTTCCAAAGAAACTAAAAAAATATTTTTTTTTCCAAAGTAACTAAAAAATTTTTTTTTTTCCAAAGTAACTAAAAAAATATTTTTTTTTCCAAAGTAACTAAAAAAATATTTTTTTTTCCAAAGAAACTAAAAAAATATTTTTTTTTCCAAAGTAACTAAAAAAAAAATTGTTTTTCCAAAGAAACTAAAAAAAATAATTTTTTTCCAAAGTAACTAAAAAAATATTTTTTTTTCCAAAGTAACTAAAAAAATATTTTTTTTTCCAAAGTAACTAAAAAAATATTTTTTTTTCCAAAGTAACTAAAAAAATATTTTTTTTTCCAAAGAAACTAAAAAAATATTTTTTTTTCCAAAGTAACTAAAAAAAAAATTGTTTTTCCAAAGAAACTAAAAAAAATAATTTTTTTCCAAAGTAACTAAAAAAATATTTTTTTTCCAAAGTAACTAAAAAAATATTTTTTTTTCCAAAGTAACTAAAAAAATATTTTTTTCCCCAAAGTAATTAAAAAAATTTTTTTTTTTCCAAAGTAACTAAAAAAATATTTTTTTTTCCAAAGTAACTAAAAAAATATTTTTTTTTCCAAAGTAACTAAAAAAATATTTTTTTTCCAAAGAAACTAAAAAAATATTTTGTTTTCCAAAGTAACTAAAAAAATTTTTTTTTTTCCAAAGTAACTAAAAAAATATTTTTTTTTCCAAAGTAACTAAAAAAATATTTTTTTTTCCAAAGTAACTAAAAAAATATTTTTTTTTCCAAAGTAACTAAAAAAATATTTTTTTTTCCAAAGTAACTAAAAAAAATTTTTTTTTTCCAAAGTAACTAAAAAAATATTTTTTTTTCCAAAGTAACTAAAAAAATATTTTTTTTTCCAAAGTAACTAAAAAAATATTTTTTTTTCCAAAATAACTAAAAAAATATTTTTTTTTCCAAAGTAACTAAAAAAAATTTTTTTTTTCCAAAGTAACTAAAAAAATATTTTTTTTTCCAAAGTAACTAAAAAAATATTTTTTTTTCCAAAGTAACTAAAAAAATATTTTTTTTTCCAAAGTAACTAAAAAAATATTTTTTTTTCCAAAGTAACTAAAAAAATATTTTTTTTTCCAAAGTAACTAAAAAAATATTTTTTTTTCCAAAGTAACTAAAAAAATATTTTTTTTTCCAAAGTAACTAAAAAAATATTTTTTTTTCCAAAGTAACTAAAAAAAATTTTTTTTTCCAAAGTAACTAAAAAAATATATTTTTTTCCAAAGAACTAAAAAAATATTTTTTTTCCCAAAGTAACTAAAAAAAAAAAAAATTTTCCAAAGTAACTAAAAAAATATTTTTTTTTCCAAAATAACTAAAAAAATATATTTTTTTCCAAAGTAACTAAAAAAATATTTTTTTTCCAAAGTAACTAAAAAAATATTTTTTTTTCCAAAGTAACTAAAAAAATATTTTTTTTTCCAAAGTAACTAAAAAAATATTTTTTTTTCCAAAGTAACTAAAAAAATATTTTTTTTTCCAAAGAAACTAAAAAAATATTTTTTTTTCCAAAGTAACTAAAAAAAATATTTTTTTCCAAAGTAACTAAAAACATTTTTTTTTTCCAAAGTAACTAAAAAAATATTTTTTTTTCCAAAGAAACTAAAAAAAATATTTTTTTTTTCCAAAGTAACTAAAGAAATTTTTTTTTTCCAAAGAAACTAAAAAAATATTTTTTTTTCCAAAGTAACTAAAAAAATATTTTTTTTTCCAAAGTAACTAAAAAAATATTTTTTTTTCCAAAGTAACTAAAAAAATATTTTTTTTTCCAAAGTAACTAAAAAAATATTTTTTTTTCCAAAGAAACTAAAAAAATATTTTTTTTTCCAAAGTAACTAAAAAAATATTTTTTTTCCCAAAGTAACTAAAAAAATATTTTTTTTCCAAAGTAACTAAAAAAATATTTTTTTTTCCAAAGTAACTAAAAAAATATTTTTTTCCCAAAGAAACTAAAAAAATATTTTTTTTTCCAAAGTAACTAAAAAAATATTTTTTTTTCCAAAGTAACTAAAAAAATATTTTTTTTTCCAAAGTAACTAAAAAAATATTTTTTTCCCAAAGAAACTAAAAAAATATTTTTTTTTCCAAATTAACTAAAAAAATATTTTTTTTCCAAAGAAACTAAAAAAATATATTTTTTTCCAAAGTAACTAAAAAAATATTTATTTTTCCAAAGTAACTAAAAAAATATTTTTTTTTCCAAAGTAACTAAAAAAATATTTTTTTTTCCAAAGTAACTAAAAAAATATTTTTTTTCCAAAGTAACAAAAAAAATATTTTTTTTCCAAAGTAACTAAAAAAATATTTTTTTTTCCAAAGTAACTAAAAAAATATTTTTTTTTCCAAAATAACTAAAAAAATATTTTTTTTTCCAAAGTAACTAAAAAAATATTTTTTTTCCAAAGTAACTAAACAAATATGTTTTTTTTCCAAAGTAACTAAAAAATATATTTTTTTTTCCCAAAGTAACTAAAAAAAACAATTTTTTCCAAAGTAACTAAAAAAATATTTTGTTTTTCCAAAGAAACTAAAAAAATATTTTTTTTTCCAAAGTAACTAAAAAAATATTTTTTTTTCCAAAGTAACTAAAAAAATATTTTTTTTCTCCAAAATAACTAAAAAAATATTTTTTTTTCCAAAGTAACTAAAAAAAATTTTTTTTTTCCAAAGTAACTAAAAAAATATTTTTTTTTCCAAAGTAACTAAAAAAATATTTTTTTTTCCAAAGTAACTAAAAAAATATTTTTTTTTCCAAAGTAACTAAAAAAATATTTTTTTTTCCAAAGTAACTAAAAAAATATTTTTTTTTCCAAAGTAACTAAAAAAATATTTTTTTTTCCAAAGTAACTAAAAAAATATTTTTTTTTCCAAAGTAACTAAAAAAATATTTTTTTTTCCAAAGTAACTAAAAAAATATTTTTTTTTCCAAAGTAACTAAAAAAAATTTTTTTTTCCAAAGTAACTAAAAAAATATATTTTTTCCAAAGAACTAAAAAAATATTTTTTTTCCCAAAGTAACTAAAAAAATATTTTTTTTTCCAAAGTAACTAAAAAAAATTTTTTTTTCCAAAGTAACTAAAAAAATATATTTTTTTCCAAAGAACTAAAAAAATATTTTTTTTCCCAAAGTAACTAAAAAAAAAAAAAAATTTCCAAAGTAACTAAAAAAATATTTTTTTTTCCAAAATAACTAAAAAAATATATTTTTTTCCAAAGTAACTAAAAAAATATTTTTTTTCCAAAGTAACTAAAAAAATATTTTTTTTTCCAAAGTAACTAAAAAAATATTTTTTTTTCCAAAGTAACTAAAAAAATATTTTTTTTTCCAAAGTAACTAAAAAAATATTTTTTTTTCCAAAGAAACTAAAAAAATATTTTTTTTTCCAAAGTAACTAAAAAAAATATTTTTTTCCAAAGTAACTAAAAACATTTTTTTTTTTCCAAAGTAACTAAAAAAATATTTTTTTTTCCAAAGAAACTAAAAAAAATATATTTTTTTTCCAAAGTAACTAAAAAAATTTTTTTTTTCCAAAGAAACTAAAAAAATATTTTTTTTTCCAAAGTAACTAAAAAAATATTTTTTTTTCCAAAGTAACTAAAAAAATATTTTTTTTTCCAAAGTAACTAAAAAAATATTTTTTTTTCCAAAGTAACTAAAAAAATATTTTTTTTTCCAAAGAAACTAAAAAAATATTTTTTTTTCCAAAGTAACTAAAAAAATATTTTTTTTTCCAAAGTAACTAAAAAAATATTTTTTTTCCAAAGTAACTAAAAAAATATTTTTTTTTCCAAAGTAACTAAAAAAATATTTTTTTCCCAAAGAAATTAAAAAAATATTTTTTTTTCCAAAGTAACTAAAAAAATATATTTTTTTCCAAAGTAACTAAAAAAATATTTTTTTTTCCAAAGTAACTAAAAAAATATTTTTTTCCCAAAGAAACTAAAAAAATATTTTTTTTTCCAAATTAACTAAAAAAATATTTTTTTTCCAAAGAAACTAAAAAAATATATTTTTTTCCAAAGTAACTAAAAAAATATTTATTTTTCCAAAGTAACTAAAAAAATATTTTTTTTTCCAAAGTAACTAAAAAAATATTTTTTTTTCCAAAGTAACTAAAAAAATATTTTTTTTCCAAAGTAACAAAAAAAATATTTTTTTTCCAAAGTAACTAAAAAAATATTTTTTTTTCCAAAGTAACTAAAAAAATATTTTTTTTTCCAAAATAACTAAAAAAATATTTTTTTTTCCAAAGTAACTAAAAAAATATTTTTTTTCCAAAGTAACTAAACAAATATGTTTTTTTTCCAAAGTAACTAAAAAATATATTTTTTTTCCCAAAGTAACTAAAAAAAACAATTTTTTCCAAAGTAACTAAAAAAATATTTTGTTTTTCCAAAGAAACTAAAAAAATATTTTTTTTTCCAAAGTAACTAAAAAAATATTTTTTTTTCCAAAGAAACTAAAAAAATATTTTTTTTTCCAAAGTAACTAAAAAAAATATTTTTTTCCAAAGTAACTAAAAAAATTTTTTTTTTTCCAAAGTAACTAAAAAAATATTTTGTTTTCCAAAGAAACTAAAAAAAATAATTTTTTTTTCCAAAGTAACTAAAAAAAAATTTTTTTTTCCAAAGAAACTAAAAATTTTTTTTTTTTTCCAAAGTAACTAAAAAAATATTTTTTTTTCCAAAGTAACTAAAAAAATATTTTTTTTTCCAAAGTAACTAAAAAAATATTTTTTTTCCAAAGTAACTAAAAAAATATTTTTTTTTCCAAAGAAACTAAAAAAATATTTTTTTTTCCAAAGTAACTAAAAAAATATTTTTTTTTCCAAAGTAACTAAAAAAATATTTTTTTCCCAAAGAAACTAAAAAAATATTTTTTTTTCCAAATTAACTAAAAAAAAATTTTTTTTTCCAAAGAAACTAAAAAAATATTTTTTTTTCCAAAGTAACTAAAAAAATATTTTTTTTTCCAAAGTAACTAAAAAAATATTTTTTTTTCCAAAGTAACTAAAAAAATATTTTTTTTTCCAAAGTAACTAAAAAAATATTTTTTTTCCAAAGTAACTAAAAAAATATTTTTTTTTCCAAAGTAACTAAAAAAATATTTTTTTTCCCAAAGAAACTAAAAAAATATTTTTTTTTCCAAAGTAACTAAAAAAATATTTTTTTTTCCAAAGTAACTAAAAAAATATTTTTTTTTCCAAAGTAACTAAAAAAATATTTTTTTCCCAAAGAAACTAAAAAAATATTTTTTTTTCCAAATTAACTAAAAAAATATTTTTTTTCCAAAGAAACTAAAAAAATATATTTTTTTCCAAAGTAACTAAAAAAATATTTATTTTTCCAAAGTAACTAAAAAAATATTTTTTTTTCCAAAGTAACTAAAAAAATATTTTTTTTTCCAAAGTAACTAAAAAAATATTTTTTTTCCAAAGTAACAAAAAAAATATTTTTTTTCCAAAGTAACTAAAAAAATATTTTTTTTTCCAAAGTAACTAAAAAAATATTTTTTTCTTCCAAAATAACTAAAAAAATATTTTTTTTTCCAAAGTAACTAAAAAAATATTTTTTTTCCAAAGTAACTAAACAAATATGTTTTTTTTCCAAAGTAACTAAAAAATATATTTTTTTTCCCAAAGTAACTAAAAAAAAAATTTTTTTCCAAAGTAACTAAAAAAATATTTTTTTTTCCAAAGTAACTAAAAAAAATATTTTTTTTCCAAAGTAACTAAAAAAATATTTTTTTTTCCAAAGTAACTAAAAAAATATTTGTTTCCCAAAGAAACTAAAAAAATATTTTTTTTTCCAAAGTAACTAAAAAAATATTTTTTTTTCCAAAGTAACTAAAAAAATATATTTTTTTTCCAAAGTAACTAAAAAAATATTTTTTTCCCAAAGAAACTAAAAAAATATTTTTTTTTCCAAATTAACTAAAAAAATATTTTTTTTCCAAAGAAACTAAAAAAATATATTTTTTTCCAAAGTAACTAAAAAAATATTTATTTTTCCAAAGTAACTAAAAAAATATTTTTTTTTCCAAAGTAACTAAAAAAATATATTTTTTTCCAAAGTAACTAAAAAAATATTTTTTTCCAAAGTAACAAAAAAAATATTTTTTTTCCAAAGTAACTAAAAAAATATTTTTTTTTCCAAAGTAACTAAAAAATTATTTTTTTTCCCAAAGTAACTAAAAAAATATTTTTTTTTCCAAAGTAACTAAAAAAATATTTTTTTTTCCAAAGTAACTAAAAAAATATATTTTTTTTCCAAAGTAACTAAAAAAATATTTTTTTTTCCAAAGTAACTAAAAAAATATTTTTTTTTCCAAAGTAACTAAAAAAATATTTTTTTTTCCAAAGTAACTAAAAAAATATTTTTTTTTCCAAAGAAACTAAAAAAATATTTTTTTTTCCAAAGTAACTAAAAAATTTTTTTTTTTCCAAAGTAACTAAAAAAATATTTTTTTTTCCAAAGTAACTAAAAAAATATTTTTTTTTCCAAAGAAACTAAAAAAATATTTTTTTTTCCAAAGTAACTAAAAAAAAAATTGTTTTTCCAAAGAAACTAAAAAAAATAATTTTTTTCCAAAGTAACTAAAAAAATATTTTTTTTTCCAAAGTAACTAAAAAAATATTTTTTTTTCCAAAGTAACTAAAAAAATATTTTTTTTTCCAAAGTAACTAAAAAAATATTTTTTTTTCCAAAGAAACTAAAAAAATATTTTTTTTTCCAAAGTAACTAAAAAAATATATTTTTTTCCAAAGTAACTAAAAAAATATTTTTTTCCAAAGTAACAAAAAAAATATTTTTTTTCCAAAGTAACTAAAAAAATATTTTTTTTTCCAAAGTAACTAAAAAATTATTTTTTTTCCCAAAGTAACTAAAAAAATATTTTTTTTTCCAAAGTAACTAAAAAAATATTTTTTTTTCCAAAGTAACTAAAAAAATATATTTTTTTTCCAAAGTAACTAAAAAAATATTTTTTTTTCCAAAGTAACTAAAAAAATATTTTTTTTTCCAAAGAAACTAAAAAAATATTTTTTTTTCCAAAGTAACTAAAAAATTTTTTTTTTTCCAAAGTAACTAAAAAAATATTTTTTTTTCCAAAGTAACTAAAAAAATATTTTTTTTCCAAAGTAACTAAAAAAATATTTTTTTTTCCAAAGTAACTAAAAAATTATTTTTTTTCCCAAAGTAACTAAAAAAATATTTTTTTTTCCAAAGTAACTAAAAAAATATTTTTTTTTCCAAAGTAACTAAAAAAATATATTTTTTTTCCAAAGTAACTAAAAAAATATTTTTTTTTCCAAAGTAACTAAAAAAATATTTTTTTTTCCAAAGAAACTAAAAAAATATTTTTTTTTCCAAAGTAACTAAAAATTTTTTTTTTTTCCAAAGTAACTAAAAAAATATTTTTTTTTCCAAAGTAACTAAAAAAATATTTTTTTTTCCAAAGAAACTAAAAAAATATTTTTTTTTCCAAAGTAACTAAAAAAAAAATTGTTTTTCCAAAGAAACTAAAAAAAATAATTTTTTTCCAAAGTAACTAAAAAAATATTTTTTTTTCCAAAGTAACTAAAAAAATATTTTTTTTTCCAAAGTAACTAAAAAAATATTTTTTTTTCCAAAGTAACTAAAAAAATATTTTTTTTTCCAAAGAAACTAAAAAAATATTTTTTTTTCCAAAGTAACTAAAAAAAAAATTGTTTTTCCAAAGAAACTAAAAAAAATAATTTTTTTCCAAAGTAACTAAAAAAATATTTTTTTTCCAAAGTAACTAAAAAAATATTTTTTTTTTCCAAAGTAACTAAAAAAATATTTTTTTCCCCAAAGTAATTAAAAAAATATTTTTTTTTCCAAAGTAACTAAAAAAATATTTTTTTTTCCAAAGTAACTAAAAAAATATTTTTTTTTCCAAAGTAACTAAAAAAATATTTTTTTTTCCAAAGAAACTAAAAAAATATTTTGTTTTCCAAAGTAACTAAAAAATTTTTTTTTTTTCCAAAGTAACTAAAAAAATATTTTTTTTTCCAAAGTAACTAAAAAAATATTTTTTTTTCCAAAGTAACTAAAAAAATATTTTTTTTTCCAAAGTAACTAAAAAAATATTTTTTTTTCCAAAGTAACTAAAAAAAAATTTTTTTTTCCAAAGTAACTAAAAAAATATTTTTTTTTCCAAAGTAACTAAAAAAATATTTTTTTTTCCAAAGTAACTAAAAAAATATTTTTTTTTCCAAAATAACTAAAAAAATATTTTTTTTTCCAAAGTAACTAAAAAAAATTTTTTTTTTCCAAAGTAACTAAAAAAATATTTTTTTTTCCAAAGTAACTAAAAAAATATTTTTTTTTCCAAAGTAACTAAAAAAATATTTTTTTTTCCAAAGTAACTAAAAAAATATTTTTTTTTCCAAAGTAACTAAAAAAATATTTTTTTTTCCAAAGTAACTAAAAAAATATTTTTTTTTCCAAAGTAACTAAAAAAATATTTTTTTTTCCAAAGTAACTAAAAAAATATTTTTTTTTCCAAAGTAACTAAAAAAAATTTTTTTTTCCAAAGTAACTAAAAAAATATATTTTTTTCCAAAGAACTAAAAAAATATTTTTTTTCCCAAAGTAACTAAAAAAAAAAAAAATTTTCCAAAGTAACTAAAAAAATATTTTTTTTTCCAAAATAACTAAAAAAATATATTTTTTTCCAAAGTAACTAAAAAAATATTTTTTTTCCAAAGTAACTAAAAAAATATTTTTTTTTCCAAAGTAACTAAAAAAATATTTTTTTTTCCAAAGTAACTAAAAAAATATTTTTTTTTCCAAAGTAACTAAAAAAATATTTTTTTTTCCAAAGAAACTAAAAAAATATTTTTTTTTCCAAAGTAACTAAAAAAAATATTTTTTTCCAAAGTAACTAAAAACATTTTTTTTTTCCAAAGTAACTAAAAAAATATTTTTTTTTCCAAAGAAACTAAAAAAAATATTTTTTTTTTCCAAAGTAACTAAAAAAATTTTTTTTTTCCAAAGAAACTAAAAAAATATTTTTTTTTCCAAAGTAACTAAAAAAATATTTTTTTTTCCAAAGTAACTAAAAAAATATTTTTTTTTCCAAAGTAACTAAAAAAATATTTTTTTTTCCAAAGTAACTAAAAAAATATTTTTTTTTCCAAAGAAACTAAAAAAATATTTTTTTTCCAAAGTAACTAAAAAAATATTTTTTTTCCCAAAGTAACTAAAAAAATATTTTTTTTCCAAAGTAACTAAAAAAATATTTTTTTTTCCAAAGTAACTAAAAAAATATTTTTTTCCCAAAGAAACTAAAAAAATATTTTTTTTTCCAAAGTAACTAAAAAAATATTTTTTTTTCCAAAGTAACTAAAAAAATATTTTTTTTTCCAAAGTAACTAAAAAAATATTTTTTTCCCAAAGAAACTAAAAAAATATTTTTTTTTCCAAATTAACTAAAAAAATATTTTTTTTCCAAAGAAACTAAAAAAATATATTTTTTTCCAAAGTAACTAAAAAAATATTTATTTTTCCAAAGTAACTAAAAAAATATTTTTTTTTCCAAAGTAACTAAAAAAATATTTTTTTTTCCAAAGTAACTAAAAAAATATTTTTTTTCCAAAGTAACAAAAAAAATATTTTTTTTCCAAAGTAACTAAAAAAATATTTTTTTTTCCAAAGTAACTAAAAAAATATTTTTTTTTCCAAAATAACTAAAAAAATATTTTTTTTTCCAAAGTAACTAAAAAAATATTTTTTTTCCAAAGTAACTAAACAAATATGTTTTTTTTCCAAAGTAACTAAAAAATATATTTTTTTTCCCAAAGTAACTAAAAAAATATTTTTTTCCCAAAGAAATTAAAAAAATATTTTTTTTTCCAAAGTAACTAAAAAAATATATTTTTTTCCAAAGTAACTAAAAAAATATTTTTTTTTCCAAAGTAACTAAAAAAATATTTTTTTCCCAAAGAAACTAAAAAAATATTTTTTTTTCCAAATTAACTAAAAAAATATTTTTTTTCCAAAGAAACTAAAAAAATATATTTTTTTCCAAAGTAACTAAAAAAATATTTATTTTTCCAAAGTAACTAAAAAAATATTTTTTTTTCCAAAGTAACTAAAAAAATATTTTTTTTTCCAAAGTAACTAAAAAAATATTTTTTTTCCAAAGTAACAAAAAAAATATTTTTTTTCCAAAGTAACTAAAAAAATATTTTTTTTTCCAAAGTAACTAAAAAAATATTTTTTTTTCCAAAATAACTAAAAAAATATTTTTTTTTCCAAAGTAACTAAAAAAATATTTTTTTTCCAAAGTAACTAAACAAATATGTTTTTTTTCCAAAGTAACTAAAAAATATATTTTTTTTCCCAAAGTAACTAAAAAAAACAATTTTTTCCAAAGTAACTAAAAAAATATTTTGTTTTTCCAAAGAAACTAAAAAAATATTTTTTTTTCCAAAGTAACTAAAAAAATATTTTTTTTTCCAAAGAAACTAAAAAAATATTTTTTTTTCCAAAGTAACTAAAAAAAATATTTTTTTCCAAAGTAACTAAAAAAATTTTTTTTTTTCCAAAGTAACTAAAAAAATATTTTGTTTTCCAAAGAAACTAAAAAAAATAATTTTTTTTTCCAAAGTAACTAAAAAAAAATATTTTTTTTCCAAAGAAACTAAAATTTTTTTTTTTTTTCCAAAGTAACTAAAAAAATATTTTTTTTTCCAAAGTAACTAAAAAAATATTTTTTTTTCCAAAGTAACTAAAAAAATATTTTTTTTCCAAAGTAACTAAAAAAATATTTTTTTTTCCAAAGAAACTAAAAAAATATTTTTTTTTCCAAAGTAACTAAAAAAATATTTTTTTTTCCAAAGTAACTAAAAAAATATTTTTTTCCCAAAGAAACTAAAAAAATATTTTTTTTTCCAAATTAACTAAAAAAAAATTTTTTTTTCCAAAGAAACTAAAAAAATATTTTTTTTTCCAAAGTAACTAAAAAAATATTTTTTTTTCCAAAGTAACTAAAAAAATATTTTTTTTTCCAAAGTAACTAAAAAAATATTTTTTTTTCCAAAGTAACTAAAAAAATATTTTTTTTCCAAAGTAACTAAAAAAATATTTTTTTTTCCAAAGTAACTAAAAAAATATTTTTTTTCCCAAAGAAACTAAAAAAATATTTTTTTTTCCAAAGTAACTAAAAAAATATTTTTTTTTCCAAAGTAACTAAAAAAATATTTTTTTTTCCAAAGTAACTAAAAAAATATTTTTTTCCCAAAGAAACTAAAAAAATATTTTTTTTTCCAAATTAACTAAAAAAATATTTTTTTTCCAAAGAAACTAAAAAAATATATTTTTTTCCAAAGTAACTAAAAAAATATTTATTTTTCCAAAGTAACTAAAAAAATATTTTTTTTTCCAAAGTAACTAAAAAAATATTTTTTTTTCCAAAGTAACTAAAAAAATATTTTTTTTCCAAAGTAACAAAAAAAATATTTTTTTTCCAAAGTAACTAAAAAAATATTTTTTTTTCCAAAGTAACTAAAAAAATATTTTTTTCTTCCAAAATAACTAAAAAAATATTTTTTTTTCCAAAGTAACTAAAAAAATATTTTTTTTCCAAAGTAACTAAACAAATATGTTTTTTTTCCAAAGTAACTAAAAAATATATTTTTTTTCCCAAAGTAACTAAAAAAAAAATTTTTTTCCAAAGTAACTAAAAAAATATTTTTTTTTCCAAAGTAACTAAAAAAAATATTTTTTTTCCAAAGTAACTAAAAAAATATTTTTTTTTCCAAAGTAACTAAAAAAATATTTTTTTTTCCAAAGAAACTAAAAAAATATTTTTTTTTCCAAAGTAACTAAAAAAATTTTTTTTTTTCCAAAGTAACTAAAAAAATATTTTTTTTTCCAAAGTAACTAAAAAAATATTTTGTTTTTCCAAAGAAACTAAAAAAATATTTTTTTTTCCAAAGTAACTAAAAAAAAAAAAAATTTTCCAAAGAAACTAAAAAAAAAAATTTTTTTCCAAAGTAACTAAAAAAATATTTTTTTTTCCAAAGTAACTAAACAAATATTTTTTTTTCCAAAGTAACTAAAAAAATATTTTTTTTTCCAAAGTAACTAAAAAAATATTTTTTTTTCCAAAGTAACTAAAAAAATATTTTTTTTTCCAAAGTAACTAAAAAAATATTTTTTTTTCCAAAGTAACTAAAAAAATATTTTTTTTTCCAAAGTAACTAAAAAAATATTTTTTTTTCCAAAGTAACTAAAAAAATATTTTTTTTTCCAAAGAAACTAAAAAAATATTTTTTTTTCCAAAGTAACTAAAAAAATATTTTTTTTTCCAAAGTAACTAAAAAATTTTTTTTTTTCCAAAGTAACTAAAAAAATATTTTTTTTCCAAAGTAACTAAAAAAATATTTTTTTTTCCAAAGTAACTAAAAAAATATTTTTTTTTCCAAAGAAACTAAAAAAATATATTTTTTTCCAAAGTAACTAAAAAAAATTTTTTTTTTCCAAAGTAACTAAAAAAATATTTTTTTTTCCAAAGTAACTAAAAAAATATTTTGTTTTTCCAAAGAAACTAAAAAAATATTTTTTTTTCCAAAGTAACTAAAAAAAAAAAAAAATTTCCAAAGAAACTAAAAAAAAAATTTTTTTTCCAAAGTAACTAAAAAAATATTTTTTTTTCCAAAGTAACTAAAAAAAATTTTTTTTTTCCAAAGTAACTAAAAAAATATTTTTTTTTCCAAAGTAACTAAAAAAATATTTTTTTTTCCAAAGTAACTAAAAAAATATTTTTTTTTCCAAAGTAACTAAAAAAATATTTTTTTTTCCAAAGTAACTAAAAAAATATTTTTTTTTCCAAAGTAACTAAAAAAATATTTTTTTTTCCAAAGTAACTAAAAAAATATTTTTTTTTCCAAAGAAACTAAAAAAATATTTTTTTTTCCAAAGTAACTAAAAAAATATTTTTTTTTCCAAAGTAACTAAAAAAATATTTTTTTTCCAAAGAAACTAAAAAAATATTTTTTTTTCCAAAGTAACTAAAAAAATATTTTTTTTTCCAAAGTAACTAAAAAAATATTTTTTTTTCCAAAGTAACTAAAAAAAATTTTTTTTTTCCAAAGTAACTAAAAAAATATTTTTTTTCCAAAGTAACTAAAAAAATATTTTTTTTTCCAAAGTAACTAAAAAAATATTTTTTTCCCAAAGAAACTAAAAAAATATTTTTTTTTCCAAAGTAACTAAAAAAATATTTTTTTTTCCAAAGTAACTAAAAAAATATATTTTTTTTCCAAAGTAACTAAAAAAATATTTTTTTCCCAAAGAAACTAAAAAAATATTTTTTTTTCCAAATTAACTAAAAAAATATTTTTTTTCCAAAGAAACTAAAAAAATATATTTTTTTCCAAAGTAACTAAAAAAATATTTATTTTTCCAAAGTAACTAAAAAAATATTTTTTTTTCCAAAGTAACTAAAAAAATATATTTTTTTCCAAAGTAACTAAAAAAAATTTTTTTTCCAAAGTAACAAAAAAAATATTTTTTTTCCAAAGTAACTAAAAAAATATTTTTTTTTCCAAAGTAACTAAAAAATTATTTTTTTTCCCAAAGTAACTAAAAAAATATTTTTTTTTCCAAAGTAACTAAAAAAATATTTTTTTTTCCAAAGTAACTAAAAAAATATATTTTTTTTCCAAAGTAACTAAAAAAATATTTTTTTTTCCAAAGTAACTAAAAAAATATTTTTTTTTCCAAAGTAACTAAAAAAATATTTTTTTTTCCAAAGTAACTAAAAAAATATTTTTTTTTCCAAAGAAACTAAAAAAATATTTTTTTTTCCAAAGTAACTAAAAAATATTTTTTTTTCCAAAGTAACTAAAAAAATATTTTTTTTTCCAAAGTAACTAAAAAAATATTTTTTTTTCCAAAGAAACTAAAAAAATATTTTTTTTTTCCAAAGTAACTAAAAAAAAAATTGTTTTTCCAAAGAAACTAAAAAAAATAATTTTTTTCCAAAGTAACTAAAAAAATATTTTTTTTTCCAAAGTAACTAAAAAAATATTTTTTTTTCCAAAGTAACTAAAAAAATATTTTTTTTCCAAAGTAACAAAAAAAATATTTTTTTTCCAAAGTAACTAAAAAAATATTTTTTTTTCCAAAGTAACTAAAAAAATATTTTTTTCTTCCAAAATAACTAAAAAAATATTTTTTTTTCCAAAGTAACTAAAAAAATATTTTTTTTCCAAAGTAACTAAACAAATATGTTTTTTTTCCAAAGTAACTAAAAAATATATTTTTTTTCCCAAAGTAACTAAAAAAAAAAATTTTTTCCAAAGTAACTAAAAAAATATTTTTTTTTCCAAAGTAACTAAAAAAAATATTTTTTTTCCAAAGTAACTAAAAAAATATTTTTTTTTCCAAAGTAACTAAAAAAATATTTTTTTTTCCAAAGAAACTAAAAAAATATTTTTTTTTCCAAAGTAACTAAAAAAATTTTTTTTTTTCCAAAGTAACTAAAAAAATATTTTTTTTTCCAAAGTAACTAAAAAAATATTTTGTTTTTCCAAAGAAACTAAAAAAATATTTTTTTTTCCAAAGTAACTAAAAAAAAAAAAAATTTTCCAAAGAAACTAAAAAAAAATTTTTTTTTCCAAAGTAACTAAAAAAATATTTTTTTTTCCAAAGTAACTAAACAAATATTTTTTTTTCCAAAGTAACTAAAAAAATATTTTTTTTTCCAAAGTAACTAAAAAAATATTTTTTTTTCCAAAGTAACTAAAAAAATATTTTTTTTTCCAAAGTAACTAAAAAAATATTTTTTTTTCCAAAGTAACTAAAAAAATATTTTTTTTTCCAAAGTAACTAAAAAAATATTTTTTTTTCCAAAGTAACTAAAAAAATATTTTTTTTTCCAAAGAAACTAAAAAAATATTTTTTTTTCCAAAGTAACTAAAAAAATATTTTTTTTTCCAAAGTAACTAAAAAATTTTTTTTTTTCCAAAGTAACTAAAAAAATATTTTTTTTCCAAAGTAACTAAAAAAATATTTTTTTTTCCAAAGTAACTAAAAAAATATTTTTTTTTCCAAAGAAACTAAAAAAATATATTTTTTTCCAAAGTAACTAAAAAAAATTTTTTTTTTCCAAAGTAACTAAAAAAATATTTTTTTTTCCAAAGTAACTAAAAAAATATTTTGTTTTTCCAAAGAAACTAAAAAAATATTTTTTTTTCCAAAGTAACTAAAAAAAAAAAAAAATTTCCAAAGAAACTAAAAAAAAAAATTTTTTTCCAAAGTAACTAAAAAAATATTTTTTTTTCCAAAGTAACTAAAAAAAATTTTTTTTTTCCAAAGTAACTAAAAAAATATTTTTTTTTCCAAAGTAACTAAAAAAATATTTTTTTTTCCAAAGTAACTAAAAAAATATTTTTTTTTCCAAAGTAACTAAAAAAATATTTTTTTTTCCAAAGTAACTAAAAAAATATTTTTTTTTCCAAAGTAACTAAAAAAATATTTTTTTTTCCAAAGTAACTAAAAAAATATTTTTTTTTCCAAAGAAACTAAAAAAATATTTTTTTTTCCAAAGTAACTAAAAAAATATTTTTTTTTCCAAAGTAACTAAAAAAATATTTTTTTTCCAAAGAAACTAAAAAAATATTTTTTTTTCCAAAGTAACTAAAAAAATATTTTTTTTTCCAAAGTAACTAAAAAAATATTTTTTTTTCCAAAGTAACTAAAAAAAATTTTTTTTTTCCAAAGTAACTAAAAAAATATTTTTTTTCCAAAGTAACTAAAAAAATATTTTTTTTTCCAAAGTAACTAAAAAAATATTTTTTTCCCAAAGAAACTAAAAAAATATTTTTTTTTCCAAAGTAACTAAAAAAATATTTTTTTTTCCAAAGTAACTAAAAAAATATATTTTTTTTCCAAAGTAACTAAAAAAATATTTTTTTCCCAAAGAAACTAAAAAAATATTTTTTTTTCCAAATTAACTAAAAAAATATTTTTTTTCCAAAGAAACTAAAAAAATATATTTTTTTCCAAAGTAACTAAAAAAATATTTATTTTTCCAAAGTAACTAAAAAAATATTTTTTTTTCCAAAGTAACTAAAAAAATATATTTTTTTCCAAAGTAACTAAAAAAAAATTTTTTTCCAAAGTAACAAAAAAAATATTTTTTTTCCAAAGTAACTAAAAAAATATTTTTTTTTCCAAAGTAACTAAAAAATTATTTTTTTTCCCAAAGTAACTAAAAAAATATTTTTTTTTCCAAAGTAACTAAAAAAATATTTTTTTTTCCAAAGTAACTAAAAAAATATATTTTTTTTCCAAAGTAACTAAAAAAATATTTTTTTTTCCAAAGTAACTAAAAAAATATTTTTTTTTCCAAAGTAACTAAAAAAATATTTTTTTTTCCAAAGTAACTAAAAAAATATTTTTTTTTCCAAAGAAACTAAAAAAATATTTTTTTTTCCAAAGTAACTAAAAAATATTTTTTTTTCCAAAGTAACTAAAAAAATATTTTTTTTTCCAAAGTAACTAAAAAAATATTTTTTTTTCCAAAGAAACTAAAAAAATATTTTTTTTTCCAAAGTAACTAAAAAAAAAATTGTTTTTCCAAAGAAACTAAAAAAAATAATTTTTTTCCAAAGTAACTAAAAAAATATTTTTTTTTCCAAAGTAACTAAAAAAATATTTTTTTTTCCAAAGTAACTAAAAAAATATTTTTTTTTCCAAAGTAACTAAAAAAATATTTTTTTTTCCAAAGAAACTAAAAAAATATATTTTTTTTCCAAAGTAACTAAAAAAATATTTTTTTTTCCAAAGTAACTAAAAAAATATTTTTTTTCCCAAAGTAACTAAAAAAATATTTTTTTTTCCAAAGTAACTAAAAAAATATTTTTTTTTTCCAAAGAAACTAAAAAAATATTTTTTTTTCCAAAGTAACTAAAAAATTTTTTTTTTCCAAAGTAACTAAAAAAATATTTTTTTTTCCAAAGTAACTAAAAAAATATTTTTTTTCCAAAGAAACTAAAAAAATATTTTTTTTTCCAAAGTAACTAAAAAAAAAATTGTTTTTCCAAAGAAACTAAAAAAAATAATTTTTTTCCAAAGTAACTAAAAAAATATTTTTTTTTCCAAAGTAACTAAAAA
>NW_027635041.1:0-27011 GCF_949748355.1 Melanostigma gelatinosum
ATGAATTATTAATTATGAATTATTAAACACTTTTATTATATCTACTAACTACAGTTTTTTACTCAAATTTCTTACAGTACATAGGCCTCTTCAAACGCGTTCACCCATGGGACTGTGAGCTCTATGATGTACACAGTCTTCAGTGAAGGGGACCAGAGTACCAGGTCTGGCCTGAGGTTGGTGGCAGCAATCTCTGGAGGAAAGATCAATTGCTGGCCGATGTCGACCAGCATCTTCCAGTCACGGGCCATGATTAATTGTCCCGTTTCTCGCTTGGTGGAAGGATGTTTGCGGGCTTTTTGTCCTTCTCGGACAAATGCTGTTGCCTTCAGGGAATTGGCTACTCTCGGGGGTAAGGAGTTGGTCGCACACCGCTTGATGTCAATCGCTGATGCCAGGCTTTTGAGGACCTGGTTGTGCCACCAGGTATATCTGCCTTGCGTGAGGCTGGTCTTGCAGCTTACCATGATGTGTTTGAGAGTCGCTGGAGTTGGGCAGAGGGCACAGGTTGGGTCTTCGCCATACCACTGATGGAGATTATTTGGTGATGGAAGCACATCATAAGTAGCTCTGATGATAAAGCAAATTTTTGTTGCTTCCATTTCCCATAGTTCCCTCCAGCTGATCTTTCTCCTCTCCACACCTTCCCACCCCGTCCATTGTCCCTGCTTCACGAGAGAGACAGCCTTCGCACTTCTTGCGACCTCCTCCTCTTGCACACCTCCTCGACCACCAATTTCCTCCGTTCTGATGTTGTGGCCTTTCGCCAAGTTGGTTCACTTGCCGTCAGGCCGAGGCCTCCTCTTCCCTGCTGAACTTGCCCCATGATGTCTTTGTGCCTCAGGGTTGATGTTGCTTGCTGCACAGCATTGGATGGTTTCCACTTCCGCCCAGTTGCTAGGGGCAGTGCAGCATTACTGATAATCTTGTCTCTGGAATCCCTCAGCGTCATCTGCAGTCTGACTTTCGAACACTTGTATTCTTCTGTCAAACTAGTGAGAGGTAGTTCCAGGACCCCTTTGTCATAGAGGCTGATGTTAGTTAGACATCGTGGGACACCGAGCCACTTTTTCACGTACGAGGTGATGGTTCGCTCCATCTTCTCCACAGTTGTTATCGGGACCTCATAGACAGTGAGTGGCCACATTGTCCGAGGGAGGAGTCCAAATTGTAGGCACCAGAGCTTCAGTTTTCCAGGCAATGCGGTCTTATTGATGTTCTCCAGGTTGTTGATAATTTCTTGCCTTAGTTGTTGCACCTGCTCTTTGTCCTTGAGGCTTGCATTGTACCATCTGCCCAGGCTTTTGACAGGGTGCTCAGATACTGTTGGTGTTGGGTCATCGCCAATACAGAACCTCGTGTCTTTAAGCATTCCCTTGACAATAGAGATACTTTGAGACTTGGTTGGATTGATTTTCATGCGGGCCCACTTGATGTTCTCCTGTAGCTTTCCAAGTAGCCGCTTGGTGCACGCTGCAGTATTGGTCAGTGTTGTCATATCGTCCATATATGCGCGAATCTGTGGTAGACGGAGCCCCGCCGTTGTTCGTTCACCACCCACCACCCATTTTGAGGCTCTGATGATGACTTCCATGGCCATTGTAAAAGCCAAGGGTGAGATTGTGCAGTCTGCCATAATGCCTACCTCCAAGCGCTGCCATGTTGTAGTAAAGTCAGCTGTGGCGAAGCACAGTTGCAGGTCTTGGAAATAGGTTTTAACCAGTGTGGTGATGAGCTCTGGTACATGGAAAAAGTTGAAAGATTCCCATAGAAGTTCATGGGGAACTGAACCAAACGCATTTGCCAGATCAAGGAATACAACATGGAGGTCTCTTTTGTCCTTCTTAGCTGCTTGGATCTGATGCCAGATCATGCTTGTGTGCTCCAAGCAACCAAAGAATCCTGAAATCCCTGCTTTCTGTACAGATGTATCAATGTACTTGTTCCTTTCTTGGTAAGTGGACAGCCTCTGTGATATTATGCTGAAAAAGATTTTCCCCTCCACGTTCAGAAGGCTGATTGGCCGAAATTGACCAATGTCTGATGCATCTTTCTCTTTTGGTATTAGCACACCTCCAGCCCTTCTCCATGCCTTGGGTATTATTTGTTTCTGCCACACTATCGTCATGAGCCTCCAAAGAAAGCGTAGGACGTCCGGTGCATTCTTGTAGAGCTTGTATGGTACTCCATTAGGCCCAGGTGCAGATGCTGCTCTTGCCCGCCGGACTGCGTTCTCTACTTCGCTCCATTTTGGAGGGCTAGTGTCCAGGTTGACAGCTGGAGGTTTAATTGGTGGGATGTCAAATGGGATGATCATCTGCTCATGCTTTCTCCTGTCATGGTGGACCTTTTCTAGATGTTCTTCTAGTTCCTGCTTAGATGTTTTCAAAGTTCCGCTTTTTTCCTTTGCGAAGAGGTCTTTGACGAACTTGAAAGGATCTTTGTAGAACAGTGTTCTTGTTTTTTCCCTCTTTCTTCGGAGTTTCCTCAAGTTCTCTGATCTTTGCAAAGTTGCCAGTCGTCTCTTGATGTCCGCTTGGAGTTGTTCAAGGCCTTCTCTCTCTGTGTCAGAGGCTTTCTTCCACAGCTTTTTCATCTGTCTCCTTTCTCTGACTAGCTTGTCCATTTCTTGTTGTCTCCTGGAGTTGGCTGGTGCTGGTACTGTTTTCCTGCTTCTCACTTTGTTAACCCCAAAGCGCTCCTCTCCATAGTTACAGATAATGTCGCCCATCTTTTCTCGCTCTCTAGTTGTAGTGCCCACTTGCTGCTCCAAAATTTTGGATAGATCATTGTTGATGGTTTCCCACTCTTTTTTTTCAACAGCTTTGGGCCACTTCACACCAGGTTTGTGCCCTTTGATCTTTTTCTCCATTGGAGGTCTCTGTGGTTAGGTGGGCCATTCCACCGACATTTCTGTGCTTGTATTTCCCTCAGTGACAGGGGTGCTGATGCTCTGCGAACTTTGGTTTGTGTCCCGTCGCTGTGCTTCATTTGACTGGTTGCTTCGTAAGAAGTACTGGTCAATGCGAGGCCCATGTCTCTGCTCTCTCAAACACTTTTTTCCTCCCTTGGTGGATCTTCAGGCCTAATGCTGATGTTACTTTCTCCCAACCACAAATGCACACCTGAATCTTGTGTCCTGCTGCTGTTGTGGTTGTTGCATGTGTCGTGCTCTCTTTGTGCATAGTCGTTTCCGTTCCTAGGTCTGTTACCGTGTTGTCAGTATGTGAGCCATCTTGCGCCCCCGCTCTCACAGGCTCTAGGGGTATGTTCCTTTGTTTACTTGTCGTAGCATTTAGCGGGTGTCTCCAACTAACTGAACCAGCGTTGGGGACTGCTGCCATGGGTAGCTAGCCCATGACGGCCCCATTGGGGTCTGTTCCCTCCAGTCAGCTGTCTCTCCAAGCTGTCACTCGGTCTTTCCCATGTTGTCAGCTGTCCTTTCACAGCAGTCACTGGACGAATCCAGATGGTCAGAATCAAAAAACACAGGACAACAAATATAAATTCCAAATATATATAACATGTAGGCATATCTTACATAAGGCAGGGGACAGCTGATTAAAAAAGTGATACGATTAATTATGTTGCAGAGACAACTACGTTGTTTGAACTTTTCGTTCTGTCATGATGTCAGTTTGTTTTCAACAATTGCATCACCTGACGTATTCTGTTCCAACCCCATGAGTCATCTTTGTTTTTGAAGTAGTGGCAATAAATAACAGAGTCTTTTATATTGTGCCTTATAGCGCAGTACAGGTGAGGATCATAGAATGTACTGCAACAAGTATACAACCAGCAGCACATTTGAATCAATGCATAGCCCTTATTTCAAAATAGCTTGTTAAGAAAAACATTTCTTTCAGGTGAGAGTACGCTTTTTTTCAATTTTGAAGGCAACAGCATCATAAAGACGGTATAACGATGTCTAAAAATGCATCTTATATGGACTTACTCACACTGGTACCATTGGGCATAAGTGCTACTCATATTTATCCAGTGTTTTTATTGGCCACACTCACCTATCTTATTATTGTCTTTTGCAACTTGTGTGTACTGTCAACTATTGCTGTCAGTAAAAATCTACACAAGCCTATGTTTATGCTACTGTTCAACTTGCCCATTAGTGACATGTTGGGAGCCACAGCTTTTTTCCCTCATCTTCTTTACAGCATTGTGACACAGAACAGAGTGATTTCCCATTCTGCATGCATCACTCAGGCTTTTCTGATTCATTTTTATGGCATAGGAAACTTGCTGATCTTGAGTGCCATGGCATACGACAGGTACATCGCTATATGTTGTCCTTTGAGGTATAATGCTATCATGAGTCCAAAAAAAGTCATCATAATTATTTTTTTAATATGGTTTACAAATTTCTCAATGACGATCACTCTGATTTTGTTGCTTACACGGTTCAAAATTTGCAGGACAAATATAGTGGATTTGTTCTGTAACAATCCATCATTGACCAAACTGATCTGTGAGGACACCAGAATAAACAACTACTATGGGTTGTTTACTATCGTCTTACTCCAGGGCGGACCACTGTCAATAATAGCCTACACATATGCACAGATTTTGCGTACATGTGTCATGACTAATCACCCCGATGCCCGGAAAAAAGCCTTTCAGACATGTGGTACACATTTAGTTGTTTTCCTAACCTTTGAAATTAATGCTGCCTTTATGCTCATTACTCATCGCTTTCAGAGTGCATCGCCGTACATTAGAAGGGTTCTTGGTATATCAATCTTATTGTTTCCCCCTTTCTTGAACCCGATTATTTATGGACTGAAAACAACAGAACTGAAGCGGAGCCTAGTGATGTTCCTAAAAAGAAATATTTGTTCGTCTAAGTTGTAACCAGTTTTCTATTGTAATTCGACATGATTAGAGGAGTCATGCACTTGCGTCATATATTATGTCGCCTAAACAAACAATGATTTCAGAATCCCCTTTAAATGAAGGCTCCACTAGCAACAACATGCCGTGTATTACAGCACTACGGAGAAGTTACACATCTCCGTGCCTGTTGATTATTTGTCTTATGCATATGTTGTGCGTTTCTCTATTTATTGTCCATGTGAATGTTCGTATGTGTTTATCAGCACTTCACAGGTTACAGATTAACAGCCTGGATCATTGCTCATCTGAAGGTTGAAACTTTAGACTGTAAACTGTTTTAATAAAGGGTAAGGAAAATGACATCCGCTGAGCACAATCGAGTGAATCACAGATCATTTAAAAACTGCTGACAGATGTACATAATGTAATATGTTTGACTGAAAGTTACAACGTTGCAAAAACTAAAAGCAAACGTATCTCACTGCAGGTACGAATGCACTTGCACTGACCAAATACATGCAGTGAAAATGTATTGAAATGCAAAAATAAATATTCTGCTCCATTTCAAATAATTCAGTAGCAAGTGTGTAAACTGTGTGCATGTCTCAACACTGAATACATTGTATGTATGTAGACTGTAAGGTGGACTACTGATGTGGAAATTAAAACAATATGATTCTGATTGTGGTCATGTTTTCCTTGACATTGCAATAAAGGTATGTATTAACAACTTGCATTGTGTTGACAAAATTGTATTTAATTCCACAGCTGTTTGCATGAACAAATACAATTAATCACCATCAATTGTCAAGAAACAAACACTGTTTAACTCCTTTACTTATTCTTTGTTGTTTTCTCCTCATAATCTCCAAATGATAGAATTGAGTAATTTCCTCAAATAAAAAGGAAGATAGATAATCGGCAGTGTTTCTCAAAGGAATTAAATGTGTTTTTCCTCAACAAGGAGGAAATAAAAGGGCCACAATCGCAAGTTGAGGGTTTCATTCTGGAACACATTTCTCATTTGACATGAAATCATTAGTAATGTCAATATATGGAATAAGATGTGCAAACAATTATAGGGATGTTATGGGGAGATTAAAATACTGTCGATATGTGTGGCAAAGTGGACAGATCAGAATATGTGTGACTACAAATATATATTGAAAGATGTAAACACTGTATCTAATACTTCATTATATGAAGAAAGAATTGTAAATTTGCTGGATCTCTGTAGTGCTGTGACACACTGGGCAGGAAGACATATAGCTGGATCAGGATGCTGTTCATCTGATGTATGTTAAAAGGATATATGTGATGTATTTTATTTTTCTTCTATAAAGTTCAAAGACTCACAAGAGACGGTTAAAAAAAAAGACTAATCCTCACTATTGTACTGAGCAAATCTCTGCATAAGCCAATGTACCTAATTCTGCTGAACCTTCCCATCAACGACCTTATAGGCTCCTCAGCATTCTTCCTACATATGATCAATGAAATCCTGACAGACAGAAAGACAATGCAATACTCAGTTTGTGTTCTGCAGCCACGGTTCACAAAATCAGACTATAAAAAGACAACATCAACACACTAAAACACTATGAGCTAGAACAATACATAACTTTATTTCTTTCTGCTGTAGTACCATAACTCCAAGTCATTTAAGGACACACATATTTATATATAATTTCGGCATAAAACTAATATATTAGAAAAGCAATCTCACTACTAATTGATATCTTCTGGGTCCAGGCTACAAGGCTAATGACACCAATGACTCTCTCCAGGAAAAGTCGGGGCCCTGTATGCAGCTAGCCGCTTCAATTCCTGTCTTGCAAGTTTATAGAAAAAGAAAGGTGAGGCTGCGAAGAAACAATAGTAAACATGCAAACTTATCAAACTTAGCATACATTCCTCGTCAGCCTGTCCAAATAAATTGGGCAAAGAAAGCTTTAACCACATTAAACTTAGCTTTATTAAATGTCAGGTCTCTGTCAGGAAAAACATTTTTAATCAATGATTTTATTGTTGGGCACAAACTGGACATTTTCTTTTTAACTGAAACTTGGTTAAATCAAGATAACAGTGCAGCTGTTCTTATTGAATCAACACCTCTCTACTTCAGTTTCATGAGTGAAACAAGAGCGCATAAGAAAGGAGGTGGAGTTGCTATTTTATTTAATGATTCTCTTCAATGCAAGCAGATGTCCTTTGGTCATTTTAGTTCTTTTGAATATGTGGCTCTGAATTCCACTCAAGCTTTATTCCTAAACATTTACAGACCGCCTAAATACTGTGCAACCTTCTTTGATGAGTTTACTGAACTGCTGTCTGTAATCTGTATTGATTTTGACTGTGTTGTTATTGTTGGTGATTTTAATATCCATGTTGATAATCCCCAGGACAGAGAGTCTATAGAACTATGTGGTGTCCTTGATAACTATGATCTGACTCAGCATGTGACAGGACCCACCCACAACAGGGGGTACACTCTGGACCTAATCATCACCAAAGGTGTAAACATTTCCAAGGTTGCTGTGACTGATGTTGCACTCTCTGATCATTTCTGTGTTTTCTTTGAGAGTGCAATCTCCTTGCACACAAATGTCCAAACCAAGGTTGTGACAAAGCGTTACATCTCTGAAAACACCAGTGAACTATTTATTCAGAAGTTCTCCTCCACACCAGCCCTCTCTTGCCTCTCAGTCAATGAGCTTGTAGATGGCTTCAATTTTAAAGTTAAAAATATTATTGATGCCATTGCACCCACTAAAGTGAAGGTTGTCTCAGGTAAGCAAAGATCTCCTTGGAGAAATGCTACGCTGGTCAGAATAGAGAAACGAGTGTCGGAAAGCTGAGCGCAGGTGACGAAAAACTAATCTCCAGGTTCACTGTGACATCTATAAAGAGAGACTTCGCAATTATAATTTGGAACTTAGAAATGCAAGGCAGTCATTCTTCTCTGACATCATAACCAAAAACAAGAACAATACACGCGCCTTATTTGCTACCGTCGACAGGCTAACAAACCCTCCAGTGTCGGTAGCTGCTGAGCTCCAATCCACCTGGGCATGCAATCAATTTGCCTCCTTTTTTACTGACAAAATTCTGAAAATTAGACAAGCAGTCAGTGCCTCCACACCAACCACAGGATATGTGTTGTCCCGATCTCTGAATAACATCCATTCAAATATCATGACACAATTTCATTCAATCGACCGTAGAAGCCTAGAAGACATTATACAACATCTGAAGTCATCCTCCTGCTGCTTGGATATTCTACCAACACACTTTTTCAAAAATATTTCAAACTGCATGACCACTGATCTCTTACATATTGTAAACACATCCCTTCTCTCAGGTGTCTTCCCACAAGCCCTAAAAACTGCAGTTATTAAACCACTCCTAAAGAAGGCTAGTTTAGACTCCGCAACGATGAAAAATTATAGGCCAATATCAAACCTCCCATTTCTAAGTAAAATAATTGAAAAAGCGGTTTTCCAACAGCTGACCAACTTCTTGGCCGTAAATAACTGCTTTGATGTTTTCCAGTCAGGCTTTCGACAGCACCACAGTACTGAAACTGCTCTTGTTAAGGTTTTCAACGACATCCACTTAAACATAGACAATGGCAGAAGTTCAGTCTTAGTGTTACTGGATCTCAGTGCTGCATTCGACACGGTCGACCATGCCATACTCCTAGAAAGACTAAACATCTGGGTGGGACTCTCTGGCACAGCACTTAACTGGTTTGAATCCTACTTGAAGGACCGAGAATACTTTGTGTCTGTGGCTGATTACACATCAGAGCTGACTAAAATGACATGTGGTGTTCCCCAAGGTTCAATACTGGGGCCTCTTCTGTTCAACATCTACATGCTTCCACTAGCTCAGATTATGGAAAGCAACAAAGTGTGTTATCATAATTATGCAGACGACACACAAATCTACATAGATATGTCACCAGGGGACTATAATCCCATACAAGGGCTGGGTAACTGCATTGAACAAACCAACAACTGGATGTGCCAGAATTTTCTTCAATTAAACAAAGATAAAACAGAAGTAATTGTTTTTGGTACCAAGGATGAACAATTGAAAATCACTGCTCAGCTTCAGTCACTGATGTTAAAACCCACAAACCAAGCCAGAAATCTAGCTGTAGTTATGGATTCAGACCTCAACCTGAACAGCCATATCAAGACAATTACAAAATCAGCCTACTATCACCTGAAGAATATATCAAGGATTAGAGGACTTATGTCTCAACAGGATTTGGAAAAACTTGTCCACGCATTTATCTTCAGCAGACTGGACTACTGTAATGGTGTGTTTACAGGTCTCTGTAAAAAGTCCGTCAGAAAGCTGCAGCTGATTCAGAACGCTGCAGCTCGAGTCCTCACTAAGACCAGGAGGGTGGATCACATCACTCCAGTTCTGAGGTCTTTGCACTGGCTTCCTGTCCAACAAAGAATTGACTTTAAAATCCTGCTGTTGGTTTACAAAGCACTGAATGGTTTAGGGCCAAAATACATCTCTGATCTGCTGCTACCTTATGAACCATCCCGACCCCTCAGGTCGTCTGGGACCGGTCTACTATCTGTTCCCAGAGTCAGAACTAAACATGGAGAAGTAGCGTTCAGTTTTTCTGCTCCACATATCTGGAACAAAGTCCCAGAAAGCTGCAGGTCTGCTGAGACCCTCAGCTCATTTAAATCAAGATTGAAGACTTTTCTGTTTGCTGCTGCCTTTACTTGAACCACATTCAATTAATATATTCATCAATTTCCTGCATTTCTGCATTTTACTACTGCATTTTATTTCTTGCACTGTTTTTTAATGTTTCAATGAATGTTCTTAATTGTTTTTAAATCTCCTTTTCTTTTGCCTTATGTTTTGATGCTTTTAATGGTTTTATGTGAAGCACTTTGAATTACCTTGTTGTTGAAATGTGCTATACAAATAAACTTGCCTTGCCTTGCCTTACCTATCATGCACTCCATATGTCTGCAAATTATTTTACATCCGATAATCACACTGTAATTATTGCAGAGTCCAAAATATATACAAGTTGTACAGATGTTTGATGTGTGGTCCATTAATCAAATAAAATCATTCTAACACATATTTCATGGTTTTCCACAATTCATTTAAACCTCTCAACAAAGCTTTGGGCTTTTATATGAAATATTTTACATTCATCCTGAACCAATATTGACTTTCACATCCAGTATAATTTAATCTTTAGCCCAAAAGAGTCTTTATAGATAATTATGTCAAATATTCTTTACATATCCTTTTATCCATTTGAGGATTACATGCTTTGTGAATGGTTAAGGTTCTAATATCCATGTTAAGATATGTTTATGAGCCTTACCATACTGTATGTTTAAGAGCATTTCTCTTCTGGCGAGTTCTACTGTATGTCATGGAAATAGACGATGAGGAATACGATGACAGGAGCTCATTTTGAAAGAAAGACTGTGGAAATGAATCACAACAATGACGGATCCTTTCAGCACTGAAATATGTCTTTAGAGCATATGTTTGCTCTAGAGAAGTGTTCACATTTGTATGTACTTATTATGCACTTCAAAATATATACAAGGTGTACAGATGTTTGCTGTGTGGTCCATTAATGAAAATCAAATATTCTAAAACATACGTATTTCATGGTTTTCATTTATTGAAAACAAATAATTTAAAAAACAGCAAAACCAACAACACAAAAACAATTTAACTTTCATGATGTCCTATTTCATAGTTAGATGAAAACCAAATACATACAGTCAACTATAATTTTATAAACAAAGAATCTGAGGGAGGAGAAAAAAAATGAAAAGAATGCAGATCCTTACTGTACAATATTTTCTTTATTTGCAATCCTGCTCTAATTCCTTTGGCAGACTGAACCATTTTGTAAACAGAAAATACTGTAAATGAAGTGATGATGGAAACGGTATTCAATGAGGAACATTTCTTTCTAAATAACAGTAGGCCTAAATATACTGTATACTCATCCAGTGGCGTTGCCAGGTCATTTTATATCTGTTATATTTGAAGCTCCAAATGTAGTTTTAAATGTAAGACTGTGAAAATAAGTGGTAATAAGTGTCGTTTTCTTTCTGTATATAAAACTGTATCAT
Source organism: Melanostigma gelatinosum (assembly GCF_949748355.1). Taxonomy (NCBI): domain Eukaryota; kingdom Metazoa; phylum Chordata; class Actinopteri; order Perciformes; family Zoarcidae; genus Melanostigma; species Melanostigma gelatinosum. The sequence goes on from NW_027635041.1 coordinate 10,995, forward strand.
TGGTATTTAAGGCTAAGACAACCTTTATTTCTGTTGGTAAAGTCTGAGGGCCATGAAAATCTCAGCGACTCCCTGCGATGGGAGACGCCTCACCGGTGACAGTCTCAAGTTTCACTATGGAAGAAAGAATGATTGTCTTCCGTGTTACTTTCGAGCAAGGAACATGTGTCCAGCAGCCCTGAGCAGTGTGACCCCGACACTTTTTAACAGGAGCACAACAGTCTTCTAACTCCACCAGACATACTTTTTTGTCCCCTTTTTACCTGCTCCTCCATCAGCATTTTTCACACCTAATGCAATGCCTCACAGGAAGAAGATGCAGCGGTATTACCTGAGTTCTCTGATCATTTACTCAGAGAACAGTACTGTAGTCTGTAACCATTGAAAAAAAAAAAAAAAACAAAGCAAACAATGAACTCTGCTGTTAGCCCGAAGCTTAGTCTGTCCTTAGACTCATGCATACAGAGAACGTCAGTTTCACACCAAACATGCAAGCGTACATACTGAAGATTAGACTGAAACATAGTTTGTCAGTTACCTATCCTGCAAAGTATATTGAAATGTAAACATTTCCTGGTATCCCCATCCTCTCTGATCATTTTCCATGCATTATTTATTCATTTTACCCAAATCACAGTCTGGTGATGTGTAGAGTTACATAAGTCCTGAAATCCAGAGATACATAGATTTAAGTGTTTCCTCCATTCTTTGATACAGTGAAGTTGGTGCTGTCCTTATTTAGGCTCCTGCTGATCTTGAATGCCACGTTGTGGAAGTCTGCATATTTGCGGTCAAAGCTCAAAACACTATGTTTTGTTATATCAAGTTCCAAGATTGAAGGTATGGAAAAAGGATTTTTGGAAAAAGAAAAATACTTCTTAGAATGGTCATATGTTTATTCAGTTTGGCATATGGCAAACCTAAAAAAGAGCCGATGTACAATACATCATGAGTAAATAGCCTAAGGATTTACTTTATTCATTATGTTTCAAAATCAACAGAATCAAAAACCACAGGACATGATGTTTGTCTGTCCTTTGTGCCAAGGTGGTGAGCACTTCCAGGAAATTAACCTTGTTTTGAGTGGTTGACGATCTACAAGTGGGGGTTTCCAGCTTGTGTGGGGTGTATCTTGGTTTGGTTTATGTTGTAGAATTTTGGGACAGTTGGGCCCAGAACACATCATCAGTAATGTTCCCTTGTGTAATTGAGTGTTTCGGCCATTTAACACTATACACCCTCCGCAAGGGCGGCCAGCTGCAGGATGATCAGCCCTCAGCTTGTGTGCCGTGCCCAACTGTCTCAAACTTGACAACATTGAGAATGGTAGACGCCTGAATGGTCAACAGGTGGGGATTCTCAAGTGGGTTATGCTGACATATTTGGAGCCCGGCACGGGTCATTCCGCTTGATCTAAATCCACTGGCTGCTTCTTTCAGCCGCCTCTGAGACTGCCTTGATGGTCTGCCGCAGAGCCTGACCGTGGCTTCCCAGCTCTTTCAGCAGTCTGATGGTCGAAGAAGCCACAAATCCTCTGCATCCCACTTCCACTGGACAGTTGTTTGTGTTCCAGCCACGCTGCTTTGCTTCTGCTGCAAGCTCTGCATAGCGTAGCTTCTTACGTACATAGGCCTCTTCAAACGCGTTCACCCATGGGACTGTGAGCTCTATGATGTACACAGTCTTCAGTGAAGGGGACCAGAGTACCAGGTCTGGCCTGAGGTTGGTGGCAGCAATCTCTGGAGGAAAGATCAATTGCTGGCCGATGTCGACCAGCATCTTCCAGTCACGGGCCATGATTAATTGTCCCGTTTCTCGCTTGGTGGAAGGATGTTTGCGGGCTTTTTGTCCTTCTCGGACAAATGCTGTTGCCTTCAGGGAATTGGCTACTCTCGGGGGTAAGGAGTTGGTCGCACACCGCTTGATGTCAATCGCTGATGCCAGGCTTTTGAGGACCTGGTTGTGCCACCAGGTATATCTGCCTTGCGTGAGGCTGGTCTTGCAGCTTACCATGATGTGTTTGAGAGTCGCTGGAGTTGGGCAGAGGGCACAGGTTGGGTCTTTGCCATACCACTGATGGAGATTATTTGGTGATGGAAGCACATCATAAGTAGCTCTGATGATAAAGCAAATTTTTGTTGCTTCCATTTCCCATAGTTCCCTCCAGCTGATCTTTCTCCTCTCCACACCTTCCCACCCCGTCCATTGTCCCTGCTTCACGAGAGAGACAGCCTTCGCACTTCTTGCGACCTCCTCCTCTTGCACACCTCCTCGACCACCAATTTCCTCCGTTCTGATGTTGTGGCCTTTCGCCAAGTTGGTTCACTTGCCGTCAGGCCGAGGCCTCCTCTTCCCTGCTGAACTTGCCCCATGATGTCTTTGTGCCTCAGGGTTGATGTTGCTTGCTGCACAGCATTGGATGGTTTCCACTTCCGCCCAGTTGCTAGGGGCAGTGCAGCATTACTGATAATCTTGTCTCTGGAATCCCTCAGCGTCATCTGCAGTCTGACTTTCGAACACTTGTATTCTTCTGTCAAACTAGTGAGAGGTAGTTCCAGGACCCCTTTGTCATAGAGGCTGATGTTAGTTAGACATCGTGGGACACCGAGCCACTTTTTCACGTACGAGGTGATGGTTCGCTCCATCTTCTCCACAGTTGTTATCGGGACCTCATAGACAGTGAGTGGCCACATTGTCCGAGGGAGGAGTCCAAATTGTAGGCACCAGAGCTTCAGTTTTCCAGGCAATGCGGTCTTATTGATGTTCTCCAGGTTGTTGATAATTTCTTGCCTTAGTTGTTGCACCTGCTCTTTGTCCTTGAGGCTTGCATTGTACCATCTGCCCAGGCTTTTGACAGGGTGCTCAGATACTGTTGGTGTTGGGTCATCGCCAATACAGAACCTCGTGTCTTTAAGCATTCCCTTGACAATAGAGATACTTTGAGACTTGGTTGGATTGATTTTCATGCGGGCCCACTTGATGTTCTCCTGTAGCTTTCCAAGTAGCCGCTTGGTGCACGCTGCAGTATTGGTCAGTGTTGTCATATCGTCCATATATGCGCGAATCTGTGGTAGACGGAGCCCCGCCGTTGTTCGTTCACCACCCACCACCCATTTTGAGGCTCTGATGATGACTTCCATGGCCATTGTAAAAGCCAAGGGTGAGATTGTGCAGTCTGCCATAATGCCTACCTCCAAGCGCTGCCATGTTGTAGTAAAGTCAGCTGTGGCGAAGCACAGTTGCAGGTCTTGGAAATAGGTTTTAACCAGTGTGGTGATGAGCTCTGGTACATGGAAAAAGTTGAAAGATTCCCGTAGAAGTTCATGGGTAACTGAACCAAACGCATTTGCCAGATCAAGGAATACAACATGGAGGTCTCTTTTGTCCTTCTTAGCTGCTTGGATCTGATGCCAGATCATGCTTGTGTGCTCCAAGCAACCAAAGAATCCTGAAATCCCTGCTTTCTGTACAGATGTATCAATGTACTTGTTCCTTTCTTGGTAAGTGGACAGCCTCTGTGATATTATGCTGAAAAAGATTTTCCCCTCCACGTTCAGAAGGCTGATTGGCCGAAATTGACCAATGTCTGATGCATCTTTCTCTTTTGGTATTAGCACACCTCCAGCCCTTCTCCATGCCTTGGGTATTATTTGTTTCTGCCACACTATCCTCATGAGCCTCCAAAGAAAGCGTAGGACGTCCGGTGCATTCTTGTAGAGCTTGTATGGTACTCCATTAGGCCCAGGAGCAGATGCTGCTCTTGCCCGCCGGACTGCGTTCTCTACTTCGCTCCATTTTGGAGGGCTAGTGTCCAGGTTGACAGCTGGAGGTTTAATTGGTGGGATGTCAAATGGGATGATCATCTGCTCATGCTTTCTCCTGTCATGGTGGACCTTTTCTAGATGTTCTTCTAGTTCCTGCTTAGATGTTTTCAAAGTTCCGCTTTTTTCCTTTGCGAAGAGGTCTTTGACGAACTTGAAAGGATCTTTGTAGAACAGTGTTCTTGTTTTTTCCCTCTTTCTTCGGAGTTTCCTCAAGTTCTCTGATCTTTGCAAAGTTGCCAGTCGTCTCTTGATGTCCGCTTGGAGTTGTTCAAGGCCTTCTCTCTCTGTGTCAGAGGCTTTCTTCCACAGCTTTTTCATCTGTCTCCTTTCTCTGACTAGCTTGTCCATTTCTTGTTGTCTCCTGGAGTTGGCTGGTGCTGGTACTGTTTTCCTGCTTCTCACTTTGTTAACCCCAAAGCGCTCCTCTCCATAGTTACAGATAATGTCGCCCATCTTTTCTCGCTCTCTAGTTGTAGTGCCCACTTGCTGCTCCAAAATTTTGGATAGATCATTGTTGATGGTTTCCCACTCTTTTTTTTCAACAGCTTTGGGCCACTTCACACCAGGTTTGTGCCCTTTGATCTTTTTCTCCATTGGAGGTCTCTGTGGTTAGGTGGGCCATTCCACCGACATTTCTGTGCTTGTATTTCCCTCAGTGACAGGGGTGCTGATGCTCTGCGAACTTTGGTTTGTGTCCCGTCGCTGTGCTTCATTTGACTGGTTGCTTCGTAAGAAGTACTGGTCAATGCGAGGCCCATGTCTCTGCTCTCTCAAACACTTTTTTCCTCCCTTGGTGGATCTTCAGGCCTAATGCTGATGTTACTTTCTCCCAACCACAAATGCACACCTGAATCTTGTGTCCTGCTGCTGTTGTGGTTGTTGCATGTGTCGTGCTCTCTTTGTGCATAGTCGTTTCCGTTCCTAGGTCTGTTACCGTGTTGTCAGTATGTGAGCCATCTTGCGCCCCCGCTCTCACAGGCTCTAGGGGTATGTTCCTTTGTTTACTTGTCGTAGCATTTAGCGGGTGTCTCCAACTAACTGAACCAGCGTTGGGGACTGCTGCCATGGGTAGCTAGCCCATGACGGCCCCATTGGGGTCTGTTCCCTCCAGTCAGCTGTCTCTCCAAGCTGTCACTCGGTCTTTCCCATGTTGTCAGCTGTCCTTTCACAGCAGTCACTGGACGAATCCAGATGGTCAGAATCAAAAAACACAGGACAACAAATATAAATTCCAAATATATATAACATGTAGGCATATCTTACATAAGGCAGGGGACAGCTGATTAAAAAAGTGATACGATTAATTATGTTGCAGAGACAACTACGTTGTTTGAACTTTTCGTTCTGTCATGATGTCAGTTTGTTTTCAACAATTGCATCACCTGACGTATTCTGTTCCAACCCCATGAGTCATCTTTGTTTTTGAAGTAGTGGCAATAAATAACAGAGTCTTTTATATTGTGCCTTATAGCGCAGTACAGGTGAGGATCATAGAATGTACTGCAACAAGTATACAACCAGCAGCACATTTGAATCAATGCATAGCCCTTATTTCAAAATAGCTTGTTAAGAAAAACATTTCTTTCAGGTGAGAGTACGCTTTTTTTCAATTTTGAAGGCAACAGCATCATAAAGACGGTATAACGATGTCTAAAAATGCATCTTATATGGACTTACTCACACTGGTACCATTGGGCATAAGTGCTACTCATATTTATCCAGTGTTTTTATTGGCCACACTCACCTATCTTATTATTGTCTTTTGCAACTTGTGTGTACTGTCAACTATTGCTGTCAGTAAAAATCTACACAAGCCTATGTTTATGCTACTGTTCAACTTGCCCATTAGTGATATGTTGGGAGCCACAGCTTTTTTCCCTCATCTTCTTTACAGCATTGTGACACAGAACAGAGTGATTTCCCATTCTGCATGCATCACTCAGGCTTTTCTGATTCATTTTTATGGCATAGGAAACTTGCTGATCTTGAGTGCCATGGCATACGACAGGTACATCGCTATATGTTGTCCTTTGAGGTATAATGCTATCATGAGTCCAAAAAAAGTCATCATAATTATTTTTTTAATATGGTTTACAAATTTCTCAATGACGATCACTCTGATTTTGTTGCTTACACGGTTCAAAATTTGCAGGACAAATATAGTGGATTTGTTCTGTAACAATCCATCATTGACCAAACTGATCTGTGAGGACACCAGAATAAACAACTACTATGGGTTGTTTACTATCGTCTTACTCCAGGGCGGACCACTGTCAATAATAGCCTACACATATGCACAGATTTTGCGTACATGTGTCATGACTAATCACCCCGATGCCCGGAAAAAAGCCTTTCAGACATGTGGTACACATTTAGTTGTTTTCCTAACCTTTGAAATTAATGCTGCCTTTATGCTCATTACTCATCGCTTTCAGAGTGCATCGCCGTACATTAGAAGGGTTCTTGGTATATCAATCTTATTGTTTCCCCCTTTCTTGAACCCGATTATTTATGGACTGAAAACAACAGAACTGAAGCGGAGCCTAGTGATGTTCCTAAAAAGAAATATTTGTTCGTCTAAGTTGTAACCAGTTTTCTATTGTAATTCGACATGATTAGAGGAGTCATGCACTTGCGTCATATATTATGTCGCCTAAACAAACAATGATTTCAGAATCCCCTTTAAATGAAGGCTCCACTAGCAACAACATGCCGTGTATTACAGCACTACGGAGAAGTTACACATCTCCGTGCCTGTTGATTATTTGTCTTATGCATATGTTGTGCGTTTCTCTATTTATTGTCCATGTGAATGTTCGTATGTGTTTATCAGCACTTCACAGGTTACAGATTAACAGCCTGGATCATTGCTCATCTGAAGGTTGAAACTTTAGACTGTAAACTGTTTTAATAAAGGGTAAGGAAAATGACATCCGCTGAGCACAATCGAGTGAATCACAGATCATTTAAAAACTGCTGACAGATGTACATAATGTAATATGTTTGACTGAAAGTTACAACGTTGCAAAAACTAAAAGCAAACGTATCTCACTGCAGGTACGAATGCACTTGCACTGACCAAATACATGCAGTGAAAATGTATTGAAATGCAAAAATAAATATTCTGCTCCATTTCAAATAATTCAGTAGCAAGTGTGTAAACTGTGTGCATGTCTCAACACTGAATACATTGTATGTATGTAGACTGTAAGGTGGACTACTGATGTGGAAATTAAAACAATATGATTCTGATTGTGGTCATGTTTTCCTTGACATTGCAATAAAGGTATGTATTAACAACTTGCATTGTGTTGACAAAATTGTATTTAATTCCACAGCTGTTTGCATGAACAAATACAATTAATCACCATCAATTGTCAAGAAACAAACACTGTTTAACTCCTTTACTTATTCTTTGTTGTTTTCTCCTCATAATCTCCAAATGATAGAATTGAGTAATTTCCTCAAATAAAAAGGAAGATAGATAATCGGCAGTGTTTCTCAAAGGAATTAAATGTGTTTTTCCTCAACAAGGAGGAAATAAAAGGGCCACAATCGCAAGTTGAGGGTTTCATTCTGGAACACATTTCTCATTTGACATGAAATCATTAGTAATGTCAATATATGGAATAAGATGTGCAAACAATTATAGAGATGTTATGGGGAGATTAAAATACTGTCGATATGTGTGGCAAAGTGGACAGATCAGAATATGTGTGACTACAAATATATATTGAAAGATGTAAACACTGTATCTAATACTTCATTATATGAAGAAAGAATTGTAAATTTGCTGGATCTCTGTAGTGCTGTGACACACTGGGCAGGAAGACATATAGCTGGATCAGGATGCTGTTCATCTGATGTATGTTAAAAGGATATATGTGATGTATTTTATTTTTCTTCTCTAAAGTTCAAAGACTCACAAGAGACGGTTAAAAAAAAAGACTAATCCTCACTATTGTACTGAGCAAATCTCTGCATAAGCCAATGTACCTAATTCTGCTGAACCTTCCCATCAACGACCTTATAGGCTCCTCAGCATTCTTCCTACATATGATCAATGAAATCCTGACAGACAGAAAGACAATGCAATACTCAGTTTGTGTTCTGCAGCCACGGTTCACAAAATCAGAATACAAAAAGACAACATCAACACACTAAAACACTATGAGCTACAACAATACATAACTTTATTTCTTTCTGCTGTAGTACCATAACTCCAAGTCATTTAAGGACACACATATTTATATATAATTTCGGCATAAAACTAATATATTAGAAAAGCAATCTCACTACTAATTGATATCTTCTGGGTCCAGGCTACAAGGCTAATGACACCAATGACTCTTTCCAGGAAAAGTCGGGGCCCTGTATGCAGCTAGCCGCTTCAATTCCTGTCTTGCAAGTTTATAGAAAAAGAAAGGTGAGGCTGCGAAGAAACAATAGTAAACATGCAAACTTATCAAACTTAGCATACATTCCTCGTCAGCCTGTCCAAATAAATTGGGCAAAGAAAGCTTTAACCACATTAAACTTAGCTTTATTAAATGTCAGGTCTCTGTCAGGAAAAACATTTTTAATCAATGATTTTATTGTTGGGCACAAACTGAACATTTTCTTTTTAACTGAAACTTGGTTAAATCAAGATAACAGTGCAGCTGTTCTTATGGAATCAACACCTCTCTACTTCAGTTTCATGAGTGAAACAAGAGCGCATAAGAAAGGAGGTGGAGTTGCTATTTTATTTAATGATTCTCTTCAATGCAAGCAGATGTCCTTTGGTCATTTTAGTTCTTTTGAATATGTGGCTCTGAATTCCACTCAAGCTTTATTCCTAAACATTTACAGACCGCCTAAATACTGTGCAACCTTCTTTGATGAGTTTACTGAACTGCTGTCTGTAATCTGTATTGATTTTGACTGTGTTGTTATTGTTGGTGATTTTAATATCCATGTTGATAATCCCCAGGACAGAGAGTCTATAGAACTATGTGGTGTCCTTGATAACTATGATCTGACTCAGCATGTGACAGGACCCACCCACAACAGGGGGTACACTCTGGACCTAATCATCACCAAAGGTGTAAACATTTCCAAGGTTGCTGTGACTGATGTTGCACTCTCTGATCATTTCTGTGTTTTCTTTGAGAGTGCAATCTCCTTGCACACAAATGTCCAAACCAAGGTTGTGACAAAGCGTTACATCTCTGAAAACACCAGTGAACTATTTATTCAGAAGTTCTCCTCCACACCAGCCCTCTCTTGCCTCTCAGTCAATGAGCTTGTAGATGGCTTCAATTTTAAAGTAAAAAATATTATTGATGCCATTGCACCCACTAAAGTGAAGGTTGTCTCAGGTAAGCAAAGATCTCCTTGGAGAAATGCTACGCTGGTCAGAATAGAGAAACGAGTGTCGGAAAGCTGAGCGCAGGTGACGAAAAACTAATCTCCAGGTTCACTGTGACATCTATAAAGAGAGACTTCGCAATTATAATTTGGAACTTAGAAATGCAAGGCAGTCATTCTTCTCTGACATCATAACCAAAAACAAGAACAATACACGCGCCTTATTTGCTACCGTCGACAGGCTAACAAACCCTCCAGTGTCGGTAGCTGCTGAGCTCCAATCCACCTGGGCATGCAATCAATTTGCCTCCTTTTTTACTGACAAAATTCTGAAAATTAGACAAGCAGTCAGTGCCTCCACACCAACCACAGGATATGTGTTGTCCCGATCTCTGAATAACATCCATTCAAATATCATGACACAATTTCATTCAATCGACCGTAGAAGCCTAGAAGACATTATACAACATCTGAAGTCATCCTCCTGCTGCTTGGATATTCTACCAACACACTTTTCAAAAATATTTCAAACTGCATGACCACTGATCTCTTACATATTGTGGTGTGTTTACAGGTCTCTGTAAAAAGCGTCAGAAAGCTGCAGCTGATTCAGAACGCTGCAGCTCGAGTCCTCACTAAGACCAGGAGGGTGGATCACATCACTCCAGTTCTGAGGTCTTTGCACTGGCTTCCTGTCCAACAAAGAATTGACTTTAAAATCCTGCTGTTGGTTTACAAAGCACTGAATGGTTTAGGGCCAAAATACATCTCTGATCTGCTGCTACCTTATGAACCATCCCGACCCCTCAGGTCGTCTGGGACCGGTCTACTATCTGTTCCCAGAGTCAGAACTAAACATGGAGAAGTAGCGTTCAGTTTTTCTGCTCCACATATCTGGAACAAAGTCCCAGAAAGCTGCAGGTCTGCTGAGACCCTCATCTCATTTAAATCAAGATTGAAGACTTTTCTGTTTGCTGCTGCCTTTAATTGAACCACATTCAATTAATATATTCATCAATTTCCTGCATTTCTGCATTTTAAGACTGCATTTTATTTCTTGCACTGTTTTTTAATGTTTCAATGAATGTTCTTAATTGTTTTTAAATCTCCTTTTCTTTTGCCTTATGTTTTGATGCTTTTAATGGTTTTATGTGAAGCACTTTGAATTACCTTGTTGTTGAAATGTGCTATACAAATAAACTTGCCTTGCCTTGCCTTACCTATCATGCACTCCATATGTCTGCAAATTATTTTACATCCGATAATCACACTGTAATTATTGCAGAGTCCAAAATATATACAAGTTGTACAGATGTTTGATGTGTGGTCCATTAATCAAATAAAATCAACACATATTTCATGGTTTTCCACAATTCATTTAAACCTCTCAACAAAGCTTTGGGCTTTTATATGAAATATTTTACATTCATCCTGAACCAATATTGACTTTCACATCCAGTATAATTTAATCTTTAGCCCAAAAGAGTCTTTATAGATAATTATGTCAAATATTCTTTACATATCCTTTTATCCATTTGAGGATTACATGCTTTGTGAATGGTTAAGGTTCTAATATCCATGTTAAGATATGTTTATGAGCCTTACCATACTGTATGTTTAAGAGCATTTCTCTTCTGGCGAGTTCTACTGTATGTCATGGAAATAGACGATGAGGAATACGATGACAGGAGCTCATTTTGAAAGAAAGACTGTGGAAATGAATCACAACAATGACGCATCCTTTCAGCACTGAAATATGTCTTTAGAGCATATGTTTGCTCTAGAGAAGTGTTCACATTTGTATGTACTTATTATGCACTTCAAAATATATACAAGGTGTACAGATGTTTGCTGTGTGGTCCATTAATGAAAATCAAATATTCTAAAACATACGTATTTCATGGTTTTCATTTATTGAAAACAAATAATTTAAAAAACAGCAAAACCAACAACACAAAAACAATTTAACTTTCATGATGTCCTATTTCATAGTTAGATGAAAACCAAATACATACAGTCAACTATAATTTTATAAACAAAGAATCTGAGGGAGGAGAAAAAAATGAAAAGAATGCAGATCCTTACTGTACAATATTTTCTTTATTTGCAATCCTGCTCTAATTCCTTTGGCAGACTGAACCATTTTGTAAACAGAAAATACTGTAAATGAAGTGATGATGGAAACGGTATTCAATGAGGAACATTTCTTTCTAAATAACAGTAGGTCTAAATATACTGTATACTCATCCAGTGGCGTTGCCAGGTCATTTTTCTGGGGCTTAAGCCCCGACTGTTATATTTGAAGCTCCAAATGTAGTTTTAAATGTAAGACTGTGAAAATAAGTGGTAATAAGTGTCGTTTTCTTTCTGTATATAAAACTGTATCATTGGTATTTAAGGCTAAGACAACCTTTATTTCTGTTGGTAAAGTCTGAGGGCCATGAAAATCTCAGCGACTCCTTGCGATGGGAGACGCCTCACCGGTGACAGTCTCAAGTTTCACTATGGAAGAAAGAATGATTGTCTTCCGTGTTACTTTCGAGCAAGGAACATGTGTCCAGCAGCCCTGAGCAGTGTGACCCCGACACTTTTTAACAGGAGCACAACAGTCTTCTAACTCCACCAGACATACTTTTTTGTCCCCTTTTTACCTGCTCCTCCATCAGCATTTTTCACACCTAATGCAATGCCTCACAGGAAGAAGATGCAGCGGTATTACCTGAGTTCTCTGATCATTTACTCAGAGAACAGTACTGTAGTCTGTAACCATTGCAAAAAAACAAACAAACAAAGCAAACAATGAACTCTGCTGTTAGCCCAAAGCTTAGTCTGTCCTTAGACTCATGCATACAGAGAACGTCAGTTTCACACCAAACATGCAAGCGTACATACTGAAGATTAGACTGAAACATAGTATGTCAGTTACCTATCCTGCAAAGTAGATTGAAATGTAAACATTTCCTGGTATCCCCATCCTCTCTGATCATTTTCCATGCATTATTTATTCATTTTACCCAAATCACAGTCTGGTGATGTGTAGAGTTACATAAGTCCTAGAATCCAGAGATACATATATTTAAGTGTTTCCTCCATTCTTTGATACAGTGAAGTTGGTGCTGTCCTTATTTAGGCTCCTGCTGATCTTGAATGCCACGTTGTGGAAGTCTGCATATTTGCGGTCAAAGCTCAAAACACTATGTTTTGTTATATCAAGTTCCAAGATTGAAGGTATGGAAAAAGGATTTTTGGAAAAAGAAAAATACTTCTTAGAATGGTCATATGTTTATTCAGTTTGGCATATGGCAAACCTAAAAAAGAGCCGATGTACAATACATCATGAGTAAATAGCCTAAGGATTTACTTTATTCATTATGTTTCAAAATCAACAGAATCAAAAACCACAGGACATGATGTTTGTCTGTCCTTTGTGCCAAGGTGGTGAGCACTTCCAGGAAATTAACCTTGTTTTGAGTGGTTGACGATCTACAAGTGGGGGTTTCCAGCTTGTGTGGGGTGTATCTTGGTTTGGTTTATGTTGTAGAATTTTGGGACAGTTGGGCCCAGAACACATCATCAGTAATGTTCCCTTGTGTCATTGAGTGTTTCGGCCATTTAACACTATACACCCTCCCCAAGGGCGGCCAGCTGCAGGATGATCAGCCCTCAGCTTGTGTGCCGTGCCCAACTGTCTCAAACTTGACAACATTGAGAATGGTAGACGCCTGAATGGTCAACAGGTGGGGATTCTCAAGTGGGTTATGCTGACATATTTGGAGCCCGGCACGGGTCATTCCGCTTGATCCAAATCCACTGGCTGCTTCTTTCAGCCGCCTCTGAGACTGCCTTGATGGTCTGCCGCAGAGCCTGACCGTGGCTTCCCAGCTCTTTCAGCAGTCTGATGGTCGAAGAAGCCACAAATCCTCTGCATCCCACTTCCACTGGACAGTTGTTTGTGTTCCAGCCACGCTGCTTTGCTTCTGCTGCAAGCTCTGCATAGCGTAGCTTCTTACGTACAGCGGCCTCTTCAAACGCGTTCACCCATGGGACTGTGAGCTCTATGATGTACACAGTCTTCAGTGAATGGGACCAGAGTACCAGGTCTGGCCTGAGGTTGGTGGCAGCAATCTCTGGAGGAAAGATCAATTGCTGGCCGATGTCGACCAGCATCTTCCAGTCACGGGCCATGATTAATTGTCCCGTTTCTCGCTTGGTGGAAGGATGTTTGCGGGCTTTTTGTCCTTCTCGGACAAATGCTGTTGCCTTCAGGGAATTGGCTACTCTCGGGGGTAAGGAGTTGGTCGCACACCGCTTGATGTCAATCGCTGATGCCAGGCTTTTGAGGACCTGGTTGTGCCACCAGGTATATCTGCCTTGCGTGAGGCTGGTCTTGCAGCTTACCATGATGTGTTTGAGAGTCGCTGGAGTTGGGCAGAGGGCACAGGTTGGGTCTTCGCCATACCACTGATGGAGTGTGAGGATTTGTGTCTAACTCTGCTGTATTTCCCTCAGTAGTGTCCTCCTAGGAGTCCCGCCCACTGCCACGCCTCTCTCAGTAGGCACAGTTGTGCCTCATCTCCGGTGATCGCTTCCAGCTGAAATAAATACTCCTGTCACTCTCATCCCAGTTGTCAGTCCGTCCGTTTACCTACCTGGTATTCCGACCCGTGAGTAGTCCCGCTGTTCACTCTCTGAAGACCTGTTACTAACGTTGTCTCTCGTTTCTTCAACCTGCCTGCCGTACAGTGTCGAGCCTCGGGTTTTCAACTGTACGTAGAAACCTTCCAGTTCGTTCCTCGGAGATCAACTGTTTAGTCTTGGCGTTCCTGTGTCGAGCCTCGGGTGTCACACAGACGATCCAGCCTGCCTGCCAGCCGCGGACGCGGACCGGGCTCTTCCCGGCTAAGGATTCGAGCGGAACGTGAGGACGCGCCTCCGTAGTGACGTTTGACAGTTTGCCTGTTGGCTTCGTCTGCCGCTCCACAGGATTAGTCCCTCTCCGGCTTGGAACCGGGCGGAGGCGTGGAGATGCCTCCTATTGACTTTGTCCATTTCCTGTTTTTTCCCTTGACTGAGAGAAATAAACGAACCTTGGTTTTGAAATTGAACTTTGCTGTCTGAGTCTGCATTTGGGTCCGTGAAACACCCCACATCATAACATGGAGATTCTTTGGTGATGGACGCACATCATAAGTAGCTCTGATGATAAAGCTACCTCCTCGACCACCAATTTCCTCCGTACTGATGTTGTGGCCTTTCGCCAAGTTGGTTCACTTGCCGTCAGGCCGAGGCGTCCTCTTCCCTGCTGAACTTGCCCCACGATGTCTTTGTGCCTCAGGGTTGATGTTGCTTGCTGCACAGCATTGGATGGTTTCCACTTCCGCCCAGTTGCTAGGGGCAGTGCAGCATTACTGATAATCTTGTCTCTGGAATCCCTCAGCGTCATCTGCAGTCTGTAAGAAATTTGAGCAAAAAACTGTAGTTAGTAGATATAATAAAAGTGTTTAATAATTCATAATTAATAATTCATAATTAGTCATAATCATAAGGGTTTTGGGAATGCATAATTAAGATACACATAAAGTGATGTAGGAATAGTAGCTAAAAGACCTGAAGCTTCTGCCAAGTTGCAGAAGTTTAACTTTCATACTGAAGGATTATTATAGAAGGGGTTAAAACGTAACTGACAGTCATTGAATGTGTTAGTAGACTCAGGGGCAGACAGGCGAATACACTCCTGGAAGTTAGCCAATAGGAATCGGGATAAATGGAAGAGGAGGTGTTTCGAACAGAGGTGGGAGGTTTAATTTCAAGACTTTTTTCCTCTCTCGTGTGATGGCCCTCGGACGACGGACGTGTTTTTCACCTGAGGAGCTGAGAGAGGTTTTTGCAAATGGGGTTTTATTGTTTTAATATTTCATAGGAGTATGTACTCCAATGTTTAACTGTAATCGTACTTGCATCAGTGGAATTAAATTCCTTATAATTGTAAATCAGTTTCGGTAACGTTTTTAGCGCCGTGTGTCTGAAAAGCTATCAGTCCACGTGTGCTGGCCTGCTCCATTTCATTGTGAGGAGATTTCTCCCTCAACAAGTCTGACTTTAGAACACTTGTATTCTTCTGTCAAACTAGTGAGAGGTAGTTCCAGGACCCCTTTGCCATAGAGGCTGATGTTAGTTAGACATCGTGGGATACCGAGCCACTTTTTCACATACGAGGTGATGGTTCGCTCCATCTTCTCCACAGTTGTTATCGGGACCTGGGGGTGCGCGGCCTAAAAAGTTTGGGAACCGCTGCCCTACATCATAACATGGAGATTCTTTGGTGATGGACGCACATCATAAGTAGCTCTGATGATAAAGCTACCTCCTCGACCACCAATTTCCTCCGTTCTGATGTTGTGGCCTTTCGCCAAGTTGGTTCACTTGCCGTCAGGCCGAGGCCTCCTCTTCCCTGCTGAACTTGCCCCACGATGTCTTTGTGCCTCAGGGTTGATGTTGCTTGCTGCACAGCATTGGATGGTTTCCACTTCCGCCCAGTTGCTAGGGGCAGTGCAGCATTACTGATAATCTTGTCTCTGGAATCCCTCAGCGTCATCTGCAGTCTGACTTTAGAACACTTGTATTCTTCTGTCAAACTAGTGAGAGGTAGTTCCAGGACCCCTTTGCCATAGAGGCTGATGTTAGTTAGACATCGTGGGACACCGAGCCACTTTTTCACGTACGAGGTGATGGTTCGCTCCATCTTCTCCACAGTTGTTATCGGGACCTCATAGACAGTGAGTGGCCACATTGTCCGAGGGAGGAGTCCAAATTGTAGGCACCAGAGCTTCAGTTTTCCAGGCAA
>NW_027635040.1:0-1000 GCF_949748355.1 Melanostigma gelatinosum
TTGGAAAAAAAATATTTTTTTAGTTACTTTGGAAAAAAAAATATTTTTTTAGTTACTTTGGAAAAAAAATATTTTTTTAGTTACTTTGGAAAAAAAATATTTTTTTAGTTACTTTGGGAAAAAATTTTTTTTTTTAGTTACTTTGGAAAAAAAAATATTTTTTTAGTTACTTTGGAAAAAAAAATATTTTTTTAGTTACTTTGGAAAAAAAAATATTTTTTTAGTTACTTTGGAAAAAAAAATTTTTTTTTAGTTTCTTTGGAAAAAAAATAAATTTTTTAGTTACTTTGGAAAAAAAAATATTTTTTTAGTTTCTTTGGAAAAAAAAATATTTTTTTAGTTACTTTGGAAAAAAAAATATTTTTTTAGTTACTTTGGAAAAAAAAAAATTTTTTTAGTTACTTTGGAAAAAAAATTTTTTTTTTAGTTTCTTTGGAAAAAAAAATATTTTTTTAGTTACTTTGGAAAAAAAAATATTTTTTTAGTTACTTTGGAAAAAAAAATATTTTTTTAGTTACTTTGGAAAAAAAAATATTTTTTTAGTTACTTTGGAAAAAAAATATTTTTTTAGTTACTTTGGAAAAAAAAATATTTTTTTAGTTACTTTGGAAAAAAAAATATTTTTTTAGTTACTTTGGAAAAAAAATATTTTTTTAGTTACTTTGGAAAAAAAAAAAATATTTTTTTAGTTACTTTGGAAAAAAAAAAAAAATTTCAGTTACTTTGGAAAAAAAATATTTTTTTAGTTTCTTTGGAAAAAAAAATTTTTTTTTAGTTACTTTGGAAAAAAATATATATTTTTAGTTACTTTGGAAAAAAAAATATT
Source organism: Melanostigma gelatinosum (assembly GCF_949748355.1). Taxonomy (NCBI): domain Eukaryota; kingdom Metazoa; phylum Chordata; class Actinopteri; order Perciformes; family Zoarcidae; genus Melanostigma; species Melanostigma gelatinosum. The sequence continues at coordinate 827 of NW_027635040.1, forward strand.
TTTTTAGTTACTTTGGAAAAAAAAATATTTTTTTAGTTACTTTGGAAAAAAAAATATTTTTTTAGTTACTTTGGAAAAAAAAATATTTTTTTAGTTACTTTGGAAAAAAAAATATTTTTTTAGTTACTTTGGAAAAAAAAATATTTTTTTAGTTACTTTGGAAAAAAAATATAT